>NW_007092116.1:80076-106430 GCF_000164805.1 Carlito syrichta
GGAGCGGCCACTGCACTCCAGTCTGGGTGACAGAGTGAGACTCCAACTGAAAAAAAAAAGTAGTTGAAATATGATAATACATTATGTAATTTAGACTAAATAAAGGAAGTGTGTACATAGAGAACACTGGAAGTTCATATACCAAAATGTCACCTGTGAGTTACTTTTTTTTAATGCAATTAAAAAGTGTATGTTGTAATGCTTTCTACAGTGAGCAGCATATTTCATCTGTGTAATGAAGGAATAAAAGTGTTTTCTTAACCTATCTAAAAGTATGACCTGTGGAGAAACGAGCACCAACTATAGGTAAATGAATGACTGAACTAACGGACAGAGCTTATCTGTGTGGTCAGTACCCCTCCAAAGCCAGTGGCTCTCTTTGGAAGCTTTCCAGAGGGCTGCATGTCGGATGGTTTTACAGTGATACAATTTTATTCTTATTTTTCCAGGTGCTGTTAAGCCAAGTGCACCGGCTGAGAGCCTTGGACTTGCTGGGAAGATTTTTGGACCTGGGTCCCTGGGCGGTCAGCCTGGTATGTTTCTTCTGCACTAACTGTAGGAAGGGGGAGTGCAGAGGTAGACTCCTTGTTATTGTCTGTGAACTTAATTTATAATCCAGAACCAAACACAACTATGTGACCTAGGGGAATTTCCTCCATGGCGACGTGCAGTAAATCCTGTACACTCAGAAGAACACACTCTGTGTGCCTGTGCAGCCTTCAGTGTTGCCCAGTGTTTGGTCTTTTTGCTTTTGTCTTGCCCTCTGTTTTTGTTGCATGCTAGACTTAGCCTTTGTAGGAGAGAGTGTTGTTAGCTTGCTACTTTTTGCAAAGCGGCCACCACTGCCACTGCTGAGAAGCAGGGAGCCTTTTAGCTGGCCACGTCCCGAGCTTTGCATGGCAGTTTTCTTCCGGGAGGAGTCTGTATCCTCATTTACTATCTTTTCCCTCTTATTTCAGACACAGTTCTAAAACAATCTTCTGAGCGTTCATTCTACAGAAGAGTAGAAACAGCTATTTAAAACAGAAAAGATTGGCAGAGACAGAATTGAGAAGCGATATTTTTTTTTTTAATGAATTAAGCACAAGGAAACTAAAAGGGAGATTGAAAGGGAAGGCACGGATTAAAGGAGACACAAGAGGCATATTGGCCAGTTGCCCTATCTAGACCTCACTTCATTCTATTGAAGTTTGAAAAATTAATATTCATGAAACAATTAGAAATTTTACATAAGCTGTATATCAGATATCATTAAAGAATAATTGTTCCATTTTTTTAGGTATGGTAATATGATAATTGATGAGGAGGTATTATGATCATATTTTTATTAAAAAGACCTTATTTTTTAGAGATATAAACTAAATGTTCTCAAAATGTGACCCTCAGATCATTTGGTGTGTTTGGTGGTATCACTTAGTTATCATGGAAAAGGTTGGATTGGATTGTTAATACTCTTTAAGAAGAAAGGGAAGCATGTATTTATAACATTTTAGAAACTGTTTCACTTATGAGGCTAATCTTTGAAAACTAATTTCAACCCTTTAAAGAATTAAGTTTATGCTAAATGGAAACTTTGTTAATATATGAACAGATGCTAGATAAATTTGTCTCTCAGGTGATGCCAAACCTGAACCAGAGAAATGAAATGCTCATTTCTCAGCAAGCATGGCCTTTAGCAGGGAAAGGACACAAGCCTTGCCATTGGACATTGGCCTGGTTTACACCACCTCTTCCTCATGGTTGCAGGGGACCCCATTTATTAGAGGGGGATACCTTTGGGATGTGTTTGGAATTCCGGCAACTTTGAGATAAGGACAGCAAAAAGACAGGCTGTTGAAAGTGGCTGGACTGCCCTGTTGTCCTCCACACTGCAAGTCCCCTTCCTCTGTCTTAACTTCCCTGCCTCTGAGCAGAGAGTTCTTCCAAGGATGACGAACTGCTAGAAACTGGCACTAGCAAACCCTTGGGAGAACTGAAGCTCCTCCCTGTCTTAACTGGGGCAGGTGTCTTTCCAGGTTCATCCTAATTGCAGTGTGAGTGTTGGAGCAAGCTGTCTGAACATGTTCTGGAAAGGCGAATGTGGCTGCCTACATGAGCACCTTCATGAAGGTGCCCAGTACTCTGCTGCCGAGGGCAGGCAAGGCCACTGAGGGCAATGACTCCTAGACACTGAGGCAGCAAGGGCCTTGTTGATGAACTGCCACTAGATCAGTTCCGCTCTCTTTAGACAAATCATGCTGGAAATACCCGGCAACTTCTGGGAATAAATCAGAGAAGAATAAATCTGGAGGAAGCCCTCTTTAAGTAAGGCACACGCATTCCTGTCACATTTCCCATATGTACTGAAATAACAGCCACAGCTGTGTCTCAGAGTGGTACCCCTCACCACCTGCGCCACCCTTGTTCCCTGGCAGGCAGGAGCAGGGGCCATGGCACACACTGATGCGCTCCTTCTCCCTTCAGGCCCTGTCTGTCGGCATCTTCCCCTACGTGCTGAAACTGCTCCAGAGCTCAGCCCGAGAGCTGAGGCCACTTCTCGTTTTCATCTGGGCCAAGATCCTCGCCGTGGACAGTGTGAGTCACCTCTGTCTGTCCTCTCCAGGGGTACTGCTAACCAGCCAGTCCCTTCCCTGGCTGAACCCCTGACTTACCCACCCCCCATGATAGCAAGTGCTCGGCCCAGACAGGGTACAGGAAGCGCAGGTGAGAGTGGGACTGGGTCCCTTCCATGCTGGCCCATGCACCTCTGTCCCTCCCCTTCCCCTAGCTCCCCTCCTTCTCAAGAGCTCCTGGCCCCTTTCTCTCTTCCAGGGTTAAGTAAAATGCCCTACTCGGTGATCAGCCCTGGCTCATGCGTGGCCATCAGCTGACTTGTCCTGGGCTTCCCTTGGTGCCCCGCACTCTGCCATCAGCTGACTTGTCCCGGGCTTCCCTTGGTGTCCTGCACTTTGTCCCTCTTCCTGTCCCTGACTGACCATAAGGCCGTTCTCTGGGTCCTGACCATGGCAGTAAATGATCCTGATCAAAACTTGGGCCTGCCTCACCCATAACCCACATCAACGCCTTCTGTCCCTACTGTCACTTTTCTGTCCCCCAACTGTGAACATGTGAGCAGCAGCACTGAGGCCCAGCCGGCCACCTCTAAGTCGCAGCATGGTCCAGGCATAGGTTATGGCAAGGGAGTTTCCTGATGGAAAGTATCACAGCATGTTTGCTTCTGTTGTGAATGCTGTTTTCCTTACATTTTCTGTTTGGCTATTGTGGACATATAGGGCCCTTATTAATTTTTGTTTCTTGATCTTATACAGCAACTTCGTTGAATTCTTATTTGTTCTAATAGTTTACCTGGAGGTAATATTTCCATATAAATCATATACTGTCTGCAGACAAAAACAATCTATTATCTCTCTTCCAGTTCTTGGATCTCTTACTTATTTTGGGGGTCTAAGATCACTGATCAGGACTCTAATACATCCTTGAATGGTTGCAGTACTTGAGAGATCATGAGTGTATTCCTGATTTTCATGATCTTCCTGATACTGGAAACTGCCTCCTCCCTCTTCTCAGTTCATCTGAGGCTGACCTTGACTTCAGTTCAACCTAGGCCCAGTATTCTCTGCACCTGGCTTTGATCAGCGAATACTCTCTAATGATGACCAGAATATCATATGTTTCAACAAAATATTTGCCTTGCTGTCCATTATAACTAACTTCTGTAAACAATGACTGCTTTAAAAGACTGGCCAAAACACTGAATTTAAGAATTAAAAAACTAAATTTGAGTTTCATCACATTTACCATAGCAAGCCAGTTTCACTTAGCTTTGCCATCATTTGCCTCTCTGTAAAACCATGGCAATGACACTCAGGCCGTCTGCTTGCAGCCACAGTTACAGAGATCAGAACCATGGTATGGAAGTCTGTTTTGTAAATTATAGTGGAACAGAATCATTAAGGGAATATATGTATAAATCTCATGTCTCTCTTGCCTGTATCTGTTACACTAAAGCTTTTCCTTGCTAAACTGAAAACTTGGTTTTGTGGATCAGGAAGCTATACATTTAGATTTCTATTCTATTCTTCATAAAATTCATTAGAGAGCCAAGTTATGTAAACAAAAGGGCTCTGATCAGGTAATCATTTTGAAACTTGGCTTATCTCCTACTCCAGTATTCATTATTATCTGTATCGGCACATTTAGAAATTTATTGACACTGTTGCTTGGCAGCTGGCCATGGATTAAGGCCTATTAATTAAGGATTCCTGGATGAACAAAATGGAGATTCTAATTTGACACAAAGCCCAGGGTGTGGGGACAGAAAAGAAGCCACCTACAGAACAGTGGGTCTGGGATTAAGGCCACCTGAGTCTGCTCCCCTGGCCCTGCCCCAGTCCTGCCAGTGTTGCATGAACATGTTGAAGCCAACTGATTCTCCGACTTACCAGCATTTTTAGTAACTTTTTGTACCTGAAATAGATTGTCTTTATTTTTAGTCTTAGGAATGGCTATTTCTGAAAGTAGATGATCTCTTTTTTAAGTGTACTTTACCATTACATTGTCACTGAGTTTACTGCTGATTGTTGTACTGCAATATAAGGAATCTTGTTAACTGCCTCTTGGTCCCATTTATCTCCCAGGGATCTGCTGATTTCTAGTCCCAAGATGGCAGAGCTCAGCCATGATTACAAATGCTGTAGTCCACCTTCATTTTACACCCTGCTCAAAGAAAATTTCAGGGCCCTGGGTTTAATATGTGCACAATGCTGAAGGAATTATATGTTTAATACTGCTTGAGGAGCTGTTCCTACTGCCCAGCTGGAAATGCCCTTGCCTGCAGTGTTCTTGTAAATGCCTGCAGGCACGTGGACCATCCTGTAAATTAATTTCTTAACCAGCTTGTTGCACCTGTTTATTTAAAAGCAATCATTCCACTGAGGGACATTTTGAAATATCTCTGATTGCAATTGATCCTAATTTACCTCATCCTTCCTTTTCATAATTATGACTTCCTGGCCATAATATCCCAGAGATGAAAGTTCCGTGTGTTTTTGAGGCATTGTTCCTCTATACCCCTCCCCTTCTCATGTCTGGCCATGCTGTGTCGCTGGTGGTCCTCTGTAGCTGCTTCCATCCACTCCTTTGATGTGTGCCTCCTGTAGCATTCAGTGACTCTTGAGTTCACAATAGGCAGCGCATATTGCATTACACAGATGGGTACACTCATGAAAGTCAGAGAGCCTGCTCAGAGGTGCAGTACGAGTCTGGCCAGTCCCTTAGTACTCTCAGCATCTCCTGTGCTGCTGCCAGCCAGTGTGCCCTTGTGGCACATTCTGAGAGTTCAAGAAGGATGGGAGCCTGCTCAGGCCCAACTGAAGGGTGAGTCTGGGACCTCTCTTAACTCCCAAGCCACTGTTTGAGCACTCACTATGTGCCATTATGCCAGAGGCTCCTAAAGGATTCATGGAGTACACAGAAATTATCTAGGCAATAAAGAAGATGGGCTTTGTCTAGACAGAAGAAAAGAGAGAGATCTCAGGAAGAGGAATGAGGTAAAGAAAAATCCATGTGCTATTTGAGTGAGGAGGACAGTGTACATTATAGAGACACTGGTTTGACATGGACAGCATGGCGCAGAACTAGGAGATAATGAGAGCACATAAGGAAAGCCTTCTCTCCTGATAATCTCCAAGGAATCTGATCCCAGAGGGTCTTTTCCAAAATCACTTCCTATACCATGTTCCTCTATACTTAGCACTGCCAACCAGAAATTACCAGGCAAGTGAAGAATCTGGAAAATATCCCTATGGAGGAGAAAAAAAATCATTCTATCCAAACCTACTCAGGACTGTTGTGCATGTTAGAATTAGCAGGCAGGGACATTAAGACAGTTAATAGAAGCCTATTCCACATATTCAACAAGTTAAAGATGAGACATGGAAGATATAAAAAGGTCCCAAGTCACATTTCTAGAGATAAAAACTATAATATGTGACATGAAAGATATGCTTGATAGGATTAACTGTGGATTAAGCATTGCAGAAGAAAACAGCAATAGAAACTATCCAAATGAAGCATGGTGAGAAAATAAAAAATTTTTTTAAAAATTAGAGCACCATTAAGTTGTGGGACAAATGCAAGTGATGTAGCATATGGTATTTGGGGGTCTCTAAATTTTCTGCCTGGGCAGAAAAAAATTTGAAAAAATAATGGCTAAAAATTTTAATCCAAGAAGGTTATTGAACCCCAAGCACAAGAAACATGAAGAAAACTATACCAAGACACATCATAATCAGTTTTCTTAAAAACAGTGATAAGTTTTAAAATCCAAAAAGCAGCCAGTAAAAAAAAGGGGGGAAACCAAGGAACAAAGATAAGAATGACAGCAGATTTCTTATCAGAAGCAACAGGAACAAGTAGACAGTGGAGCAGCCTTTTTTTTTTTATCGATATTTTTTATTTTGATATTGTGGGGTACAGTTAAGGGTTAGGTATACAAATATGCTTCATTCAGGCCCCCTTGTTGATAACAGGTGTCTCCCCGTCTCCAGACAGATGTTTACTACCATTAGTCCCATTCCTCCCCCCATAGTTTCCCAACACTGTCAGTCATTTTCTTATAGTAGTGCATTGGATGATCAAGGTCCACTATATGAGTGAGAATATGTGATACTCAGATCTTTGTTTCTGTGAGAGGTCACTTAGTATTATAGACTCTAGCTCCATCCAGGTTGCTGCAAAATTCATGATTTTGTTCTTTTTTATGGCTGCATAGTATTCCATCGTGTATATGTACCACATTTTTTTAATCCAGTCCTCTTTTGATGGACAGCGTGGCTGGTTCCAGGTTCTTGCTATTGTGAACAATGCTGCAATAAACATTTGTGTGCAGTTATCTTTTTTATAGAGTGATTTGAGTTCTTCAGGGTATATTCCCAGTAGGGGGATTGCAGAGTCATATGGGAGGTTGATGTTTAGAGATTTTAGGAATCGCCACACTGCTTTCCACAGAGGTTGCACTAGTTTACACTCCCACCAACAGTGTAGAAGTGTTCCCTTTTCACCACACCCTCTCCAGCAGCTGTTATTTTTTGAGTTATTGATAATTGCCATTCTGACTGGAGTTAGGTGGTATCTCAGTGTAGTTTTGATTTGCGTCTCCCTGATTAATGAGGTTGAGCATTTCTTCATGTGTCTGTTGGCTTGGAGCAGCCTTTTTAAAGGAGTAAAAAAAATCCTGTCAACCTAGAATTCAGTGAAACATGTTTCCCAAATAGAGGCAAAATAAAGACTTTCAAAGACTTACAAAAGATGAAGGAACTCATCACCAGTAGATCCATACTACGAGAAATGTTAAAGTTCTTTAGGCTGAAGAAAAATAATATGAGGGAAACAATGTTGTACAGAAAGGAGTGAAAAGCACCAAAAATGAATACTGTGTGGATGAACATTTTTTTCTTGTTATTTAAATATCTTTAAAAGATAATTGTTTAAACAAAAACCATGTACTATGGAGTTTATAACATTTGTGAAAGCAAAATGTATAGTAACAACAACAAAAAGTTGGTAGAAAAGATAATGAGTAAGTACTGTTGTAAGATGCTTTGTTTCATGTGGTCTGATATCACCTGAAGATGAATTAAAGATAGCTTTATGTAGATAAAGATGTAGTCCATAAACCCTAAAGCTACCACTAAAGTTAAAAAAAAGAGTTGTCTAACTAGCAAGGAGATAACAAAATCATAAATATATGCAACTAATATAAAAGAAGGAAGAGGAAAAAGGAAACAAAGACTAGATGCAACAAATAGAGAAAAAAAATCTAACCATTATCAGTAATCACGATGTAAATAGTCTGAGTACCAACAGTGAAAGGCCAGAGGTTGTCAGATTGGATAAAAAGCAAGAAAAAACTCTATGTTGCCTATAATAAATACACTTTCAACACAAAGACACTAGAAGTTTAAAAGTAAAAGACTATGAAAAGATAAACCATGCTACCACTAAGTGGAAGAAGGCTGCTGTGGCACTATTAAACTATCATCAAGCCAAGTGGTTTGGGAACAGAATATTACCAGGGATAAAAAAGTCACTCCATAATGCTTTATTCATCAAGAGAATATAGCAGTTTTAAATGTCTATTCACCTAACAACAGAGTTTCAAAATATATAATACAAAAACTGGTGGAACTGCAAGGAGAAATGGGTAGATTGATAATTATGTTTGGAGATTTCAGTACTCTTTTTTCAATATTTGATAGAACAAGTAGGAAGATAAATCAGTAAGAATAGAGAAGACTTGAACAACACTCTACCAGCTGGGCCTTAAGTGACTTTTATAGAATGCTCCACACAACAGCTGCAGAATGCACAGAACCTGTACCAAGATAGACTATATCCTTAGCCAAAAACCAAACTTCAACAGATTTAAAGAACTGAAATACAGGGTGTGCTCTACAGCCACTATGAAGTCAAGCTCAAAATCAATAATAGATAATAGAAAAGTCTCTAAACACTTGGAAGCTTAACAATGTACATTTAGATAAATGATTTTTAAATTTTCAATTATAATAATTTATAAATAAATATGTAATATTAAAACATAGACATTATATAAATTATAATATAGGCAAATATTTATATTAAACTATACTATAAATATGTATAATGGACCATTACCTTGCTAAGCTATGATGTGGCCTTGTGCTCTTTGAACTATGGCCAGACCATGTTTTCTAAAGCTTTGTCCACCTCCCCTCCCTTGGGGAGGTGAATCTCCTCTTTCTCTCCCTCTTTAATTTACTTTCTAAGCCGGGCTCGGTGGCTCAGCCTGTAATCCCATGCCTTGGAAGGCTGAGGTAAGTGGATTGCCTGAGCCCACGGGTTCGAGACCCACCTGGGCAGCGAGACCTCATCTCTACAATAAATCAAAAAATCAGTAGGGCATGGTAGCGCGTGCCTGTAATTCCGGCTACTCGGAAGGCTGAGGCGGAAGAATCACCACAGCCCAGCAGGTCGAGGCTGCGGTGGCCGGGTGCGGCCACTGCACTCCAGTCTGGGCGACAGAATGAGACTCCAACTCAAAAAAAAAAAAGAGGGAAAGTCTCAAATTGGTGACCTCGGCTTCCACTTTAAGATAACAGTAAAATAAAGAGGAGTAAACCCAAAGCAATAGGAGAAAGGAGATCATACAAATCAGAGTGGAGATCAATACAAAAGAAAACAGTGAAGCATTAGAGATAATCTATTAAACAAAAGCTGGTTCTTTAAACAGATCAATAAAATTGGTAAACTACCCTGCCTGATAAGGAAACAAAGAAAGAAGGCACAAATTCCAGTATCAGAAGTGACAGAGGTGATAGCACTAGAGGTTCTAGAGATACTAAAAGGATGTGAAGCAAATATCTTGAGCAATTTCATGGGGAGCATTTGATAACATTGATGAAATAGACACATTCCTTGAATTACACAAACTACTCAGGGAGAGATATATAATCTGAATAGCACTATATCTATTAAAGAAATTAAGCTAGTAGCTCAAAACTTTCCTACAAAGACAATTGCAGGTCCAGATGGCTTCACTGGCAAGTTCTACCAAACATTAAGGAAGAAAGATTAGATGACAAATAAGTACCTCCTGTATCATTCTATGATGCCAGAATTACCCTGATACCAAAAAACCAAACAAATATTACAAGAGTACACTACAGATTAACATCCATCTTGAACATAGATACAAAAATTCTAAACAAAATTTTCACAAATCAAATTCAATAATATATAAAATGAAAAAATATGTCATAACCTAGTGTGGTTTATTTCAGGAATTTAAAGTTGTTTAATGACTAAAATCCCAATGTAATTTACCATATTAACAAAAAAAAAGAAAATCGTATTACCATCTCAAAAGATAAGGTAATTAACAAAATTTGAAGTCCACTTCTGATTTAAAAAAAAAAAAATTCCCTGCAAACTAATAACAGAAGGGAACTTATTCAACCAGAAAAATAGCATCTACAAAACCTTTACACCCAACACCATACATAGTGGTGTAACACAGAAAGGCCAGGATATCTGTTTCATCCTATCTCTCCAGTGTTGTACTGGAAGTTCAAGGAAGTACAAATAAGACAGAAAAAAAATGACATTCAAGTTGAAAAGGAAGAAGTATAGCTGTCTTTATTTTCAAACAACATGATTGTCTATTTAGAAAATCTAGGCCGGGCTCAGCCTGTAATTCCAGTACTTTGGGAGGCCAAGGCGAGTGGATTGCCTGAGCCTGCAGGTTCAAGACCCACCTGGGCAACTTGGCGAGACCTCGTCTCTACAATAAATCAAAAATTAGCAGGATATGGTAGCACACACCTGTAGTTCCAGCTACTTGGAAGGCTAAGGCAGAAGGATCACCGGAGCCCAGCAGGTCGAGGCTACGGTGGCCGAGAGCGTGCCACTGCACTCCAGTCTGGGTGACAGAGTGAGACTCCAACTCAAAAAAAAAAAGAAAGAAAATCTAATATGGATCTATTTTTTTAAATGCTACTAGAACTAATAGGTTTAGTAAGTTTGTAGATTACAAGATCAATATACAAAACATTGATTTTGGGCCAGGCGTGGTGGCTCATGCCTGTAATCCCAACACTTTGGGAGGCTGAGGTGGGAAAATTGCTTGAGCCCATGAGTTCAAGACCAGCCTAGGCATCATAGTAATACCTCATCTCTACAAAAAAAAAATTAGCCAGGCATGGTGGTTGGTGCATGCCTGTAGTCTCAGTTACTCAGGAGACTGAGGCAGAAGGACCACCTGAATCCAGGAGGTCAAGACTGCAGTGAGCCATGATCATGCCATTGCACTCCAGCCTGGGCAACAGAATGGAAAGATCTTTTATCAGAATCTATCCCTAAGTATTTCATTTTTATGCCATTTAAAATTTTTTAATTTAACTCCAATGTCTAGTTGTTGAATACTAGTGTGTATGTGTGTATACATATATATGTATACAAAGGATACCAAAAAAGTATATACATTTTAAGAAAGGAAAAAACACTGACAAAATAAAAAGTCAATTATTTATTTGTACACACACATATACATATACATGTGTACACACACACACAAATATACCAGGAGTACCAAAAGAGTATGTACACTTTAAGCAGTGTTATCTATGTTTTGCTTTTAGTTCTCTGTAATCAGAAGTGTCTGATGCTGATGGTAACCACTTTGAGCACCTCTTGTAACTGCAGAAGTCAAACATGACTTGTAGTCATCTCTTGTTATCAGTATATATTAGGTATTACCATTTTAATACAGTTTTTTCCTTTCTTAAAATGTGTATACTTTTTGGCACCATTTGTATACATACACACACACACACACACACACACACGCATACATATATACACGCATACACATATACATTAGTAATCAACAACTAGACATTGGAGTTAAAATTAGAAACATTTAAAATGGCATAAAAAATGAAATACTTAGGGATACATTCTGATAAAAGATCTTTCCACTGACACTGTAAACATGGTTAAGATAATTAAGGATACCTGGCCAAGTGCGGTGGCTCAAGCCTATAATCCCAGCACTTTGGGAGGATTGCCTGAGCCCATGGGTTCGAGACCAACGTGGGCAACATGGTGAGCCCTTGTCTCTACAAGGAATCAAAAAATTAGCCAGACATGGTAGTGCACACCTGTTGTTCCAAGTACTTGGATGGCTGAGGCGGAAGAATCGCCAGAGCCCAACAGGTCGATGCTGGGGTGGCCATGAGCGTAACACTACACTCCAGTATGGGCGACAGAGTTAGACTCCAACTCAAAAAAAAATTAGGATACTTAAATCAATGAAGAGATGTTCCATTATCATTTAATCCTAATTCTAGAACTCATGTGGAAATGCAAAGGACCTAAAATAGCCAAAATAGCTTTGAAAACGAACGGAGTTGGAGGACTAACTACCTGATTTCAAGACTTATTATAAATCCACAGTACTCAAAATTGGAAATAGCATCAAAGTGGTCAAGTAGATAATGGAACAGAAGAAAGTCAAGAAGTAGACCCACACATATATTGACAACTAATTTTCAACAAAGATGCAAAGACAATTCAATGGAGAAAGGACAGTCTTCTTAATATGTGGTGCTAGGACAATTGGACGTCCATAATTCAGAAAGATAAACTGCAAACCATACCTTGTACCATCTAAAAAAACTTCATTCGAAATGGATCATAGCAAAATTATGAACTTCGCGGTCTTAGAATTATAATACTAAGTGTCTATAATTATAATTAATGTCTATAATACTAAGTCATTTATCGCAGAAACAAAGAATTGAGTACCACATGTTCTCACTCAATGTGGACCTTGAACAATTATTGTAATACTACAAGAAAGAGATTGGCAGTAGTAGGAAACTGCCAGGGGAGGGGGGCATACCTCATTAACAAGTATACATGCATAATGAACATTTGTATACCTAACCCTAGATTATATCCCACATCTTTAAAATTAATTTTTTTAAATGGGTCATAGACCTAAGTGTAAAACCTAAAACTATAAAAATTTCTAGAAGAAAACAGAAAACCTTTGTGATCCTCAGGTTACGCAGAGTTTTCTTACATACCACACCCAAAGCACAGTCCATAAAGAACAAATGAATGAACTGAACCTCATTAAAATGAAAATGCCTATTCTTTGAAGACATTGTAAGAGAGTAAAAAGAAGAGGCAAAAACTGGGAAAATATTTGCAAATCATTTATCTGATTAAAACTTGTAGTGAGAATATGTTAAAAAAATTCGCAGAACTCAATATGAAAAAAAAGCACATGCTAACAAAGAAAAATGGGCAAAGGTTTGAGTAGACACTTCACCAGAGACATGAATGGCAAACACATGAAAAGATGCTGAACATCATTAATCACTAGAAAATGCAAATTATAACACAGTTATATACCATTACACACCTAATAGAATGCAGGAAGAGCCTGATGATGTCAAGTGTTGATGAGGCTGTGAAGGAACTGAAACTCTGACACACTGCTTAAACTGTGCAAAATGTGCACAGCCACTTAAAATTATATCAGAGTTTCTTATAAAGATTAGTGTGCACACTTAACCATACAATGCTACATTCCATATCCCAAGAGAAATGGAAACTTACATCCACATGAAGATTTGCATATGAATGTCCATAGCAGCTTTATAATAACCAAGAACTGGAAATAGCCCAAATGTACATTAACAAGTAAATGAATAAGCAAACTATGATTTAGCTATACGATGGAATCCTGTTCAGCAATTAAAAAAAAATGAACTGATCTAAAAATAATTATGCTGAGTGAAAGAAACCAGTAAAGGAAAGACACCAGTAAAGGAAAGACACATACTATATGGTCCTATTTATTTAAAATTCCAGAAAATGCAAACTAATTTGCATGCTTGGGGGAAGGTGATGATGGGGAAAAGAATAAAAAGGGACCTGATAAGAAAACTTCTGAGCAGCTAGATTTATTACTATAATTGTGGTGATGGCTCACAGGTATATACATATGTCCAAAATTACCAATTTCTATACTTGAAATAAGTGTAACTGCTTATGCCTCTTATGAAGCTGTTAAAAAATTCTAATTGTAGAATTACAAAGAACTGTACTCTTCCTATCTAAATTTTTAATTCAAAAATACTCCCCCCAAAATCTGGGTAAAATTGTTCTTAATTAAAACTCATGATACATAACAAGTAAGTGTGGCTCTTGATTGAATCCTGGATCAAAAACCAGAGACTTATAAAGGACATTATGTGAATAATCAGGAGAAATTTGACTATGGACTGGTTATCAGGTCATAGTACTCTATCAGTGTTCAATTTCTTGAGCGTAATAATGTTTTTTTGGTTATGAAAGCAAGTGTCCTTTTCCTTAGGAATATTTCTGAGCAAAACATCGTGCTATCTGCAACTTTCGAAAAGTTTAGCAAAATACAGGGGAAAGGGGAAGGAAAAAGCAAATTTGTCCTTAAGGTCACACGATGGGATCAGAGATTAGGAGCAACAAGCACTCACAGAAGAGAAAATATAGAAAATGTGGCCAAGCCTATACTCTTTGCTGGTCGCACTCCACAAGGATGGGAGTAGTAGTGGTTTTTTAATAAGACTCTCAAAGCTGTTGTTATCATTTGTCTATCTACTAATTAACAAGATTAAGGAGGGGGAGATAGTTAATTAAGGATGCCCATAGGCTAGGTTCCAGTTAATTGAGGTTTTTCCATAGATAGAATTGATATGCCATTCAGGCTGACCTTCTGAGTTACAGTTAATAAAGTTGTATTTATAGTACCACCAGAGAACACCAAGGGCACAGTGTCAATGGATTTGGAAAAACACTCTATGATGGTATTTATGAAGTAAATCCAAATTTGGGGATTTATCGTGTACAAGCTGCCGTAGTACCAGGAAACAATCCATTCTATGAGTAAAAGGCAGGTGAGAAATTAGCAGAATTTTATTTCTGTAGCCCTCATATCTGTGCGAGTTCTCCTTCCCAATCTCATATCTTCTACTATTTTCTCTGCAAAGTAATTTCATCACAGTTTATTTACTCTGACATTAACAGCCTCTCCTCTTCCTGTTTTTCTACTTTTTCCCCCACCTCCCTCTTCCTCTTACACACACAAAACTCAATTGAAAAAATGTGCAGGGTTAGCTTTCCTTATCATTCAGTGATGACTCATGTCCCCGACATGAAGTCTGATCTCATGGACAAGAGAGTTTGCAGTCTAGAATGCATGGTCTCGATGGTCCCACAGTAGAAGGCCTGAGGGGGACAGGCCTTGGTAGGACCTGGGCAAGCATTATTACTTCCTGTGCTGGGATTTTGTTTGTGCCCTGAACTCCTGTTCCTATAATTTGTATCTTAATAAATTTTATTTTTAGAACAGTTTTAGATTTATAGAAGACTCTTACAGTAAATGGAGGTCCCAAACACACCACACCCAGTTTTCCCTATCACTGACATCTTACATTAGTATGGTACATTTGTTCCAATCAATATTCTTAACTACAGTCCATACTTGAATCAGATTTTTTGGTTTGGTTTGGTTTTTTTTGTTTTTTGCATAATGTCCTTCTTCTGTTCCAGGATGCCACGTGACATTGAGTATTCATGTCTCCCTAGGCTTCTCTTGACTCTGACAGTTTCTCAGGCTTTCCTTGTTGATGACCTTGGCAGTTCTGAGGCACACTGGTCAGGGATTTTTTTAGACAGGCCCTTGGTGGGATGGTTGGGTTTTTTCTCATGATTAGGTTGGGTTCATTGGGTTTTGGGAGAAAGATCACAGAGGTGGAGTATGTTCTTAGCCCATATCAAGGACTTGTGCTGTCAGCATGGCGGATCACCGGTGATGCTGGCCTGGATCACCTGGCTGAGGTAGAGCTGGTCAACCCTCTCCACCATGAAGTCACTGTTGTCCCCACTCCTTCTACATTGTGCTCTTTGGAAGGAAGTCACTGGGACATTCTGGGATTTCTTATTACATGAACTGCTTTATGTCTGTGTCTTCCTTCATGCAGCTCATTATCTTTTTAGGGTCTAAATATAACTATTTTAATTTCCTTTCATTATTTATTTAGGCTTATTTTATTAGGTTTAGTCTTAGCGTTGTTTTATCTTGTGTTTTGTTTTTGCATTTCTGGTATTTTTAGTATTCCTCTTTCAGTTTGCCTATTAGTGAACTCACCTTCCTGCTATACCATCTTCCAACCAACTATAAGTGAACAGAATAGAAAGAATTTCCACCCTTCCTATAGGGACTTTGCTGGTTACAGACTGTTGAGCAGCACTCAGAAACGTGCTTGTGCCAGAGCCTGGTGGCTCCTAGGGCCTGGATAATGCTACCTGTCCTTGTTGCCCCTCATTAAACATAAATAGCTTAATTGTCTTGATGGTCCATTTACTTTCTAATCCATAGTTGTAATATGCAGAAAATCAACAAAATTACAGTGTTAGGAAACACATGCTTGCAAAGACCTACATCTTACACAGAACTGGCCATCAGCAAAGACGTGCTGTTGAAGTGGATTTGAGAGGATATGTTCATTGTTTGGGAATATAGCACTGCCATGCAATGCCCTCCTTTTAGCCACCATCCTAGTTAAATGTGGTGGCTGCTTTCCAGAAGCCCCCAGAATGGGTTTTACTCTGTGGAGCAGACTCAAATGCTCCCTCATGTCTTCCCTGGAGAACAGTGGACCAAGAAAGCAGAGGCCCAGTCTTTCCCCATAGAAGCCAGGTCCCATGAACCAGACCACCTACCCCAGCACTGGGTCAGGCCTCGGGGACCACCTGCCAAGGAAGAAACCAGGTCTGGGCAGACATGCACCCTAGTGATAGGCCAGGCTGCAGCAATGTCTGTCTGTGTCCCCCTGGGGAACCGGAGGTGTCTCACAGAAGGGAAGCAGTTTTTCCGGCTGCCCCTAGGTTGCCAAGAATGAAATGAACATCAGAAGGAGGCGAGTGACCACCCACCCCTGCCAAGCCATTGAACTGGGCACTGGCAGGGGTGATGGTTCATCCTTTGCAAGATGGAGGAGCACAGCAGAGTGCTGGTGAAGGGAGATGGCACCTCTGCCCATGCCGAGGGCAACCCACAGAAGCTGTCTCTGTGTGGCAACTGCAGGCCCCATAACTGATTGTCAAGCTGTATGGAATCGAATCGAATCTCAGCTCAGCCTGCTAGATTTGAGGGAGAGGGGGGTCGGGACCCACACCACGCCAGAGGAGACCTGCAGGAGCCCAAGCTATAGGTGTGCGGTGAATACACTACCTGTTTCTCATGAAAACAGAAAGACCTCCCTCTTCCTATGCAGGGCCACTCATGGTCGCCCATTCCCATGTCTCTCACTTCCATATTTCCTCCTCTTTACTTTATACGTTTGCCAAAAGGGACAACCATAGTTTTGACATGAAGACCTGAGATCAAGACTGTTCATTGTAGGTCCAGGACTCCCTGAGCTGGTCTGTGTACCTGCAGAGACCTTGGTTCCCAGGGCTCTGGGTGGAGGCCTACTCCCTGGGTGGGAAGAGGCCAGGCCACAGAGTCCTGGCTTGGCTGTTTGCAACACTGAACATGGGGAGCCCGATCCTTCTTTCACTCTCCCGTAGATGAATTGACTCTTCCGTGTTGGAAGCAGTTACTGGGTGTGACTGGCATACATGATTAGGAATTGTGATGTTTCTCACAGCACAAACACTGTGCATTTATTCATTCAGCAAACATTGACTGAGCAGCTCATTTGAACCAGTCTGTGCTGCCTCCTGGGACTGTAGAAACTAAAAATGCAAATCCTTGTCCTCAGAGAGCCAGGAAGGTAGAGGGTATAAATGACTAACTCAAACACAGCGACTTAGTATGTGTAATCCAAGTTCATGCAGAAGGGTTGGTTAGGAAAGGCTTCATAGAGCCTGTGTCTGGACACAGGGCCTGGGGTACTCAGATGCCCCTGGGCGGGGAGGAGAGAAGGCCCTGCAGGTAAGAGGAGCCCTCAGAAGTCCCAAAAGCATGTAGGTGGCTAACAGCAGAGACAAACTCAGTACGCCCAGAGCTCCAAGGAAGTGAGGAGAAGGGGTAAGAGGAATTTCTCTACTCAGGAATATTTATTGGTCACTACTATTTGTCACACCACAGGATTATTGGCATTATTCTGTGAAAAATCTCGCATTTTGCCAGGTGGTGGAGGACCTTGTTTAACATGATTCAGTGTGGCCCACAGGGCCAGTTTCAGAGCCTGGCTGAGGCAGCATTAGATCTGTACTACAAAAATAACACAAACAATTCAATGAGTTCTAGGAAACTCAGATGAGTTCTAGTGTAGCCAGAAGGTGACTTCTGGGTGGAGGCTGTTCCTGAGCCTAGACCGAAGTCAGCTCCAAGCAGAGCTGAGGTTCCCTGGGCAGGGACAGGAGAGTGGAATAATGATTGATGTAGTGGCAGGGAACATCTCAGTCTATACCTTTCTAGAGTACTTTATTTTTGATCCTTGAATATCTACAAATTTTAAGACATATCCAGAAAAGTCAACTGAGAGCACAAAGGCATTCCTGCATGCTGGTGATTTTCATACCGATATGGTTACAACATTCAGGCTCACTGTAGACTCAGGAACACCTGATATGAGACTGACTAAAGATCTTTGTAATAGTTAGGGTAATTAACCATTTTGGGAATGAGAAAACGTGTATATTTTGATGACTCGCCTCACTTGACAAGTGGGAAACAAGTCGTGCCCAGGGTTCAAGGCACGAGGAGACCATTGTGTCTTTATCTGCCCGATGAATGTTCTGCTGAATTCATAAACAACAGTGAACTCTTGTGACCAGTAAACAGAAATCCCTGCTTTGGTATTATTTTCTCAGGCACTACTAGTTTAATGGCCACCTGCCGTTGTTAAAACTCTGGGCATATAAACATCTCAACACAGTCCTATACCTGTCTTCAACCGGATTCCCTGGTACCAGCCTAATGCTATGTTAATAGTCCACCAAAGGCTCACTCTAGAGCTGTTTTATCCTTTTGGAGACTTTCTTCCCTTTCTAGCACTGCTGCTCCTAACAAAGAATAAACTCTTTTACCCAATGGACAGGAAACGTGGTCCTGCATCTCCATTATTTTCTCCATGTTCACATAAAAGCCATGCAACCATGTGTTCATGTGCCATTTCTCAGAGCTTGCATCAGCGTCCTGCTTAGTTAAACCTCATCTACCAGGCACTGGGATCTGTTGGTCTGGGTTCAGTTCGTGTATTCCTTTTTCGTCATAAAATAAATTTTATAATGTGTTTTAAGGAGAATGAAGGGAGGGTCTCTCCCCAAGGCATCTTCTGCCAGAATATTCAGAGGAAGAAAACCTGCCCTGGCCTTACAGATTTGCCCTTAGATGCCAGGGCCTTGGCTAGGCTTCCTCCTGGTCTCTGCTCCTTTGTTATATCTGTTTGCAAACCACAGCCAGTTGTGCAACAACAAAATATATGCTTGCATCTTTTTTATTTTTGTTTGCTTTTCTTTGTCTTACCTCTCTTTTCCCCATTTAAAAAATATAAATCCCTGAAATCCTGAGACATAGGAAAGAATCAAAGTTGGTTTTAGTGTATGGTGGGGAAAGCGAACTGGCTTAGAAGAAAACATTTCATATTCATGCTTTCCCTCTCCTGAACCTTCTTTTTTACTCTGGCCTTAATATGTCATTGTGGTACCTTGATCTGGGGGAAAAACAAACACAGCAAGATGAAGCCCTTGGAAAGCGGCTGCTTTGCGGATCGCAGCTACCAGCACCTGGCCTTTGTTGGAGCCCCCAAGTCTCTGCTGGTACTTTTCCACCAAGCCTGTGCTTTGCAAAGTATGTCTTCTGCTGGTTGCTTTTCTGAGCATTTGTAGTTTAGAATCTTGTTTTCTCTTCCATTTAATGAGGGCCTTGACCTAAGTGAGCTCATAATTTGGGTGCGTGAGCAGGCAGCCAAGAAAGCACGGCCCCAGCCTCTTAGAAGGTGGCAAAGCCAGGAACTCCAGGTTTCTGCCTGCAGGGGACAAAGTGGGACTGAAAGTGAAGGTGGACATATGAAAGGCATCATCATTGGTGGTTCCTACCTTGCATAGCAACCTTCTCAAAACAGATCTTTTCTTTTTTTTTTTTTTCTTTGAGTTGGAGTCTCACTCTGTCGCCCAGACTGGAGTGCAGTAGCCGCTTCCGGCCACTGCAGCCTCCACCTGCTGCGTTCCAGCGATCCTTCCACCTCAGCCTTCTGAGTAGCCGGAATTACAGGCATGCGCTACCACACCCGGCTGATTTTTTTTTAATTTACTGTAGAGATGAGGTCTCGCCATGTTGCCCAGGCAGGTCTCGAACCCACGGGCTCAGGCAATCCACTCACCTCAGCCTCCCAAAGCGCGGGATTACAGGCTGAGCCACCGAGCCGGGCTAAAACAGATCTTTTCATATCGCAGAATAACCACCAGACTCTGATATGGATGGCATATTCAAGTTATGTCTTCAAATACCCTTACCGATGTGCCTCACATTCAGAATTAGTAAGATATGAATTAGTGACACCGTATTACTCTTTGATGAGACACATTTAAGGAGTTCCACCGTAAATGTGTGGGCTTTGATTTGATTTGTCAAACCTCTGGTTTAAAAACAAAGATGCTTTTTTTCTCAGAGCCAGATGCTTCCCACTGCTGCTGAGGGAAGAGGTGCAATGCTCTCTCCTGGCCCTCTGGGCCAGGTCTTTTCAGGGAAGACATCAAGTCAATGCTTTTTAGTTTATTTGTCAAAACCTTCAAACACAGCAAGGAACCTCTCCAGTGTGTGACTTGGAAATCGTGTGCTTAACTGGCCTCCCCTACCCAGGTTGGTAACCTGCAGCTTGTGCCCATGGCCTCCTGACCACCCACTCTCCATCTCACTGAATTCCCATTTCAACAGAGCTGTGTGCAGGAACCCTCCTCATCAGTTTATTGATGTGAGGAAAAACACCTAATTATAAGAGTACCTCTGAGAAATGGACAGGGGTACTGGGGGCTTCTGAGCTGCAGTGACTCCATCTGCATTGATTCCATCAGCAGACCACTCCTGCCTTTGTGAGAAAGGGGCTCTGGTTGGGGAGTAGGGCCACTGGGGAACTGAGAGCATGTTGTGCTGTGTGCATAATTTCTCTCTGATTCCAGAAATTCGCTTCTTAAAATCCCCATCCTCCATTCTCTGATGGCCTTTGTCCTCTGGAGCAGAGCTTACTGGGAGCTGGTGGAATGCACCATCTCACTCTCTGCAGATGCGCTGTCCTAAATTGTTAGTTTTTCTAGGTATTGATCCGTTATGACCCTACACAATTTATATGTCATACTACAATTTTCAAATCGCCGTCACATATGTTGTTTAATCTTTGGTTTTATGACTTGAGCACAGATTTTTAAAACTTTACTGGGGTCCCCAGCTAGCAAGAGGGGAACCTGGACTTGAAACTTGGTTTCATTTCAAATTCTGCCCCCTTTCCTTTCTTTCCTCAGTCCTGTGGGCCTGAAACATCCCAAGATAATATCCTCAACCCCTGAATGTCTAAGGCATAATCGTTTACTTCCCTTGAAGAACCAGAACTTACAGAAATGCCCCCAAATCAGCCAACCTCAGAGCCAGGCCCATCTCATCCAGGACTCCCATGAGACCACTTGGCAGCTCCTTTCTTAAGGGACTGTCTCCCCTCTGCCTCTCAGGCTCCATCCCCAGCCTCAGTCTTTCCCTCCATGCCTCAGAGCTCCCCTCACCCTTGTGCCTTCAGTTGCCACCTGATATGTATATGACTTCCGATCACTTCATGAAGTCCACTCTGATAGGCTTCATATGTACCCTCTTTCTGAGTTACTCTGTCATATATCTCCTAGATACCTGGAATACAGTGTGCCCCCATCGGGCACAATGAAAACGGCGTCCCACCTCCTTAGTGGGGATCCTGCTTAGATTCTCATGTCTCTGGGATTGTCCCTGTGCTTCTGTCCTTGCTGCTTACAGCCTCTAGCTGGCCCCCTGGCTTGTCTGCTTAGCCCCTGCTGCAGCTGCCAGCATGTGCTGTCTGACCTGTGGCCCACTTGCTCTATCCCTCACCAGCTGCAGCTCTTCATACCTCCTGGCCCTGTGCACTCTGCCTCCTACATTCCCCATCCTTTTCTCCTCCCACCTCACATGCCAGGACTGGACCTGCCATCTCTTAGCAGAACAGAGTCTCTTCCCTCTGGTGCTGCTCTCCTCCATCATCTCTTCCTTCCCTGAGTAATTCTGCCTGGTCCTCAGCTTAGATGTCTCCTCCAGAAAGCTCACAGCCCCTCCCTTCTTTCCCCTAGTTCCCCAGACACCCTGTGGTTTCTCTCTGGTAGCCAGCCCATGCCACTGTTACTATGTACGGTAACTGTTCCTCTAGGAATTGAGGGTGGGCACAAAGTCCTAGTGCTCAGCATATAGTAGGTCCTCAAAAATGTGTCATGAGCAATGGCTACATAGATGGAAATGTGTACAGGTACAGGATGATGGGAAGAACTGGAAAGAATTATATACCTGATAGCTTCTTTAGCACTTAAAGTTAAGCCTCCTACCTTAGAGCTGCTCCGGTGGACTGAGGACCTCTAGGAAGCAGCTGCTACAACATAACTGTATAACATGGATAATTGGTAATTACTGTATTTGCACAGATTTTTTTTTTCCAGTATTTTGTAAGTCTAAGCAAAGACCCAAGAAAAGCTTCAGCAGGGGGCGAGTCTACAGAAACAGGGCTAGTTGTGGGTGCTGGATGCATTCCAGTGTGGAAGGCTGAGGGAGGGAGCATGGGCCCATGAAAGTGGAGGGAGGACATGGACAGGGGCTACAGGGCAAGCGCCGCCCTCCAGAGCCAGCAGCCAGGGTGGTCCACCGTCAGATAGCCAGACAGTATTTTCAGAGTGTCTTGGAGCTGCTTCACTACTGAAAGTACATAAGATCCCAATACGTAAGATCTCTTAACCAAGGAAAGTATGTCTGCAAGCAACAACTCTAGCTATTTTTCAGTGAAAATTGGACTTGAGAGGAAAAAATAACTAAGGCATAAAAAAATACATTGCCCATTCATTTGTTCAGACATCACAAGAAGCACAAGAAACTCCCTCAGCTCACTACACTCATGGCCTCTCCTTGTGTCTCTTTTTTTCTCTCCAGTCATGCCAAGCTGACCTCGTGAAGGACAACGGCCACAAATACTTCCTTTCAGTCTTGGCGGACCCTTACATGCCAGTAAGGACTGAGCATTGCTGTCTCTCCAACAGTCTCGAGATGTGTCATTTGCCTCTCCTCACATGTTACGCTGCTGTGAGGAAAGAGGGTCATGGTGGGGGGCACAAGGCCAGGCCGTGCGGGGGCCTCATCCATGCACTCAGCGACTGCTTCCCTTTAGACAGGGCTCTTTGCTTAGTACCATGTTAGTGCAGCCGTTGTTTCATTTCTGTTTCTAAATAGGAGTTACAGCTAACCCGGACACACAGGTTGGTTTGGTTTTCAATAGTCTGTTTTCACTGGCGCTTCTTTGCAACACAGGAAAATCTACTCTTCCTAGCATCTGTCCACTGAATTAATGAGTAAGTACCATACTTACTCATAATATGGTTGTTTAGATGCCTGTGAAGGCCTCAGAACATGACAAGATATTGACGTGCCCTGTTTCAGGAAAGAAGGGAAGGATGAAAGGAAGAAGGAAAGAAGAAGTTGAAATTTTAAATCCTAAATATATTTTATTGAATTAAATTGCTTAGAAATTAGTAATCCATGAATCGAGTATACAGTAACATTCTATAAATGTTATATATAATTAATTTTTTATTTCCTACCTCTAGCTCCCCACATAGTAATGAGAACAAACTATATATCCCAAATAATTATTTACTATAACTTAATAAATATTCAATTAAGTATATCAGCTCTTAGGTGGCTTTGGTTGTATAAGGGAGCATTTACATGTTATTTCACCCACTAGTTGGTTTTCTAAACTAAATGATGTAAAAAACCCAGCATTTTAGGAGGAAGAGGCGAGAGGATTACCTGAGCCCAGGAGTTTGAGACAAGCCAGGGCAGCATGGCTGGATCTCATCTCTAAGATAGATAGATAGATAGATAGATGTGCTTGGTTGGCATATATCTGTGGTTCCAGCTACTTGGAAGACTGAGGCGGAAGGATCACCTGAGCTTAGCAGGTCCAGGCTGCATTGGCTGTTGGCTGTGAGCATGCCACTGCACTCCAGCCTGGGCGAGAGTGAAACTCCAACTCAAAGAAAAAAAACCCAGGAAACATTATAAACAGGACTGTTATATAACAGATAAATAGTACTTGTGCACTTTTACGTGTTGTATTTGATCTTCATCATAGGCAGTTGCAGTTTATACTTTATGTGGCTTTTGGAAATCATCACTTCCCTGTTCTTCAGGGTAAGAATACAAATCAAACACAAGAAAGTGAGCAAGCACTCAAATGGCGGCTTGAGCACAGTGATAAGCTAGGCTGACGTGCAGTCCCCAGCTCAACACCCAGCACACTGAAGTTTTGAGGACACAGCCAGGTTTGAAAGAATGAAAGTTGATCCTTAAACCCCTAAGACTGAGAGAGGAGAGCCCTGGCAGGCAGCAAATGTGACCCTTATGGCGACCCCAAGGGTTTCCATGCTGACAGGACAGCCCCACTCAGGCCTCTCTGTCAGAAGGCACTGTCCCTCATTGAACAAGGACCAGCAGAACTGCCCCCTACTTCCAAGAAGCTCACCACTCCTCCATGTCTGGGTAGAAAGGAAAAAGAAGGCCGGGCTCAGTGGCTCAGCCTGTAATCCCAGCACTCTAGGAGGCCGAGGCCAGTGGATTGCCTGAGCCCAAAGGTTCGAGACCAGCCCAGGCAACTTGGCAAGACCTCGTCTCTACAATAAATAAAAAATTAGCTTGGTGTGGTAGTGCACGTCTGTAGTTCTGGCTACTTGGAAGGCTGAGGCAGACGGATCACCAGAGCCCAGCAAGTCGATACTGGGGTGGCCATGAGCATGCCACTGCACTCCAGCCTGGGTGATTGAATAAAAATAACTTGGTTTAATTAGGTAAACAATAAACCATTGTGTTTCTTCAGAAATGCTTCTGTGCCCCGTTATAAGAAAATATTAAATTCTGTGCTTCTTACTCATCCTCAACAAGTGATAGATTTTTTAAAATAAATAGATGTGGGGGAAAAAATAGAATGTGTAATGAAGAGACAGGTCACTGTCATTGAAAACTCTATAGATGAATTAGATGGCAGAACAGGCACAGCTAAGAGAATTAGTGAAGAACTTGCCTGGAGCAATTTTGTGACATAAAGAATGAAGAGAGAAGATATGAAAGAGGTTCAAGACATGGCTGAGAAAGGTTACTATGTAGCTAATGTAGTTCCAGAATGAGAGAATAGAGAAAGTAGAGGAGAAGCAGTATTTGATCAGATAGTGGCCGAGAATTTTCCAGATTTGAAGAAAGAAATTGGTTTGTAGACTTAAAAAGCATAATGAATCCCAAGAAAAGGCTAAATTTTAAAAAATGAACACAATGACATACTACAATGAAAGCAGCAAATATCAAAGACATAAAGAAAAACCTTAAAAGCAACCAGAACAAACTGAAAGATTATTTAAAAAGGGGTAAATAACAAATACTCAGACAGTGGACTTTTCATCAGCAACAACAGACAACAGGAGATGCTGGAATCCTTCAGAGTGCTGAGGGAACATGGTTGTGGGCCTGGAAGTCTACATACATTCAGAAATGAGGATGAAGTAAGTACGTTTTCAGACAAAGACCAACATTTGCCACTTTCCGAATCCTGCAGAAGATAGCTGTGAAGATTGTCAGAGAGGAGGAAGTTGATCCCAGAGGAAAAGTAAGATATAGAAAAAAGCAAAAAACAAAGAAATTGGCAAATGTGTTGGCGTCTCTAAATAAGCTTTGATTATAAAAATAAATAATACTAAAAATCACTAACTTGAGGAGTTAAACCTGAGGAGAAATGTAGGAATTAAACCATCCTGAGTCTTGCATTATCCAAGTATAATATAGAACAAATTAGACTGTTCAACATGCATGTAAAGCATGTAAGACACCATTAAAAAGGTAAAAATAGACTGATTTCCAACTCAGCAGAGGCACGGAGGAAAGGAAAGAATGAAAATTGATCAATCTAATAAAAGGGCAGAGGGGGCGGGGAAGGGAAGCAGAACACCATCTTCATTCATTTTACTACCAAGTGCTTGACTAGAGAACAGGATGCTTAAATAGAATTGGGCAAAGATGAGGGGATATGTGGTCAGGGGCTTCATCTTGATTAACATGACAGCCTTATGATGGGGGGAAATGGTACCAGATCTGTGCCTGGCCTGCAGTATTAATTCTTCCAAGGGATAGTCTGTTCACTCAGAGAGGCAAGCCCAGCGCTGTCAGACCTTTGTAAAAAGGCTATTTTCTTTTGTAGAGTCCAATCAAAATTCAACAATAAAGCTCCTCTCATTACTCTGATTATGCATCAAGCTCATCATAAAGGTTCTGAAAGGATAACATTGCTGTGCTTTGGGAATGATGAGTTTCCACCACGGGGGAAATACAAAACCAAGGCTGCTTTTTGTTTTCCAGGCTGAACACAGGACCATGACAGCTTTTATTCTCGCCGTGATCGTCAACAGCTACAACACAGGGCAGGTAAGCATCCCAGCCACCCCCCTCACCACCCCGCCCCCAGCCCCTAGAGTCCTTCCCTGGCATTGCAGAAGAGCATGGCTTACCAGAA
>NW_007092116.1:106450-118893 GCF_000164805.1 Carlito syrichta
CGTCTCTACAATAAATAAAAAATTAGCTTGGTGTGGTAGTGCACGTCTGTAGTTCTGGCTACTTGGAAGGCTGAGGCAGACGGATCACCAGAGCCCAGCAAGTCGATACTGGGGTGGCCATGAGCATGCCACTGCACTCCAGCCTGGGTGACTGAGTGAGACTCCAACTCAAAAAAATAAATAAAAAAGAAAGGGAAAAGAAGGGCAGGTCCTTCATGAAAAAAAAAGAAACCCCCAGACCCGTTTTGCTCATCACAAACTTCCAAGTTTGTACTGCCTGTGTGCATGAGAGCCACAGGCAAGAAATTAACATGAAAACATGTTCCAGTTTCTTCAAATCTCCTACGGCCCTGGAGGCAGCAAATGCAGAGCCTTTCTTCAGGGACACTTATACAACCCAGGGCACAGGGACTCAGGCCAAAACTCAAGTCCACAGTTGAATAAACCACATGCAGGAGAATAAGTAGAGTCAACAAATAGAGAATTAGCCCCCCCAAGAATGGAAGCTAATGGAATTATCTGAAAAAACTATAAAATCAACTTAAATATGTTTACAATGATTGAATAAAAATAACTTGGTTTAATTAGGTAAACAATAAACCATTGTGTTTCTTCAGAAATGCTTCTGTGCCCCGTTATAAGAAAATATTAAATTCTGTGCTTCTTACTCATCCTCAACAAGTGATAGATTTTTTAAAATAAATAGATGTGGGGGAAAAAATAGAATGTGTAATGAAGAGACAGGTCACTGTCATTGAAAACTCTATAGATGAATTAGATGGCAGAACAGGCACAGCTAAGAGAATTAGTGAAGAACTTGCCTGGAGCAATTTTGTGACATAAAGAATGAAGAGAGAAGATATGAAAGAGGTTCAAGACATGGCTGAGAAAGGTTACTATGTAGCTAATGTAGTTCCAGAATGAGAGAATAGAGAAAGTAGAGGAGAAGCAGTATTTGATCAGATAGTGGCCGAGAATTTTCCAGATTTGAAGAAAGAAATTGGTTTGTAGACTTAAAAAGCATAATGAATCCCAAGAAAAGGCTAAATTTTAAAAAATGAACACAATGACATACTACAATGAAAGCAGCAAATATCAAAGACATAAAGAAAAACCTTAAAAGCAACCAGAACAAACTGAAAGATTATTTAAAAAGGGGTAAATAACAAATACTCAGACAGTGGACTTTTCATCAGCAACAACAGACAACAGGAGATGCTGGAATCCTTCAGAGTGCTGAGGGAACATGGTTGTGGGCCTGGAAGTCTACATACATTCAGAAATGAGGATGAAGTAAGTACGTTTTCAGACAAAGACCAACATTTGCCACTTTCCGAATCCTGCAGAAGATAGCTGTGAAGATTGTCAGAGAGGAGGAAGTTGATCCCAGAGGAAAAGTAAGATATAGAAAAAAGCAAAAAACAAAGAAATTGGCAAATGTGTTGGCGTCTCTAAATAAGCTTTGATTATAAAAATAAATAATACTAAAAATCACTAACTTGAGGAGTTAAACCTGAGGAGAAATGTAGGAATTAAACCATCCTGAGTCTTGCATTATCCAAGTATAATATAGAACAAATTAGACTGTTCAACATGCATGTAAAGCATGTAAGACACCATTAAAAAGGTAAAAATAGACTGATTTCCAACTCAGCAGAGGCACGGAGGAAAGGAAAGAATGAAAATTGATCAATCTAATAAAAGGGCAGAGGGGGCGGGGAAGGGAAGCAGAACACCATCTTCATTCATTTTACTACCAAGTGCTTGACTAGAGAACAGGATGCTTAAATAGAATTGGGCAAAGATGAGGGGATATGTGGTCAGGGGCTTCATCTTGATTAACATGACAGCCTTATGATGGGGGGAAATGGTACCAGATCTGTGCCTGGCCTGCAGTATTAATTCTTCCAAGGGATAGTCTGTTCACTCAGAGAGGCAAGCCCAGCGCTGTCAGACCTTTGTAAAAAGGCTATTTTCTTTTGTAGAGTCCAATCAAAATTCAACAATAAAGCTCCTCTCATTACTCTGATTATGCATCAAGCTCATCATAAAGGTTCTGAAAGGATAACATTGCTGTGCTTTGGGAATGATGAGTTTCCACCACGGGGGAAATACAAAACCAAGGCTGCTTTTTGTTTTCCAGGCTGAACACAGGACCATGACAGCTTTTATTCTCGCCGTGATCGTCAACAGCTACAACACAGGGCAGGTAAGCATCCCAGCCACCCCCCTCACCACCCCGCCCCCAGCCCCTAGAGTCCTTCCCTGGCATTGCAGAAGAGCATGGCTTACCAGAAAATGCATTTGAAAGCGGCCCTGAGCTAGCGTGCTTAGAGAAGGAGCTGTTGTTCTGAATGTCTAATGAACAGCCTCAGAAAAGCGGGGGATTCCCAAGCCCTCCAGCAACCGGGCAGTGCCACAGGGGATGTGCTTAGCAGAGGCACAGACCTTCATCTAGCCTACCATTTGCAGGGCGAAATTGGATTGGCAAGATTTAAAATGAGGGAAATTGAGTAAATCTGGTGATGTGATTAAGCAAGGCTTCCTGAAAATTGGTGGTGGCTGTCATCTCAGTCAGGCACCGCCACATGCCCAGGGTCTGCGAGCAGAGAACCACCTGACTGTGTCATCTGCACTTCTCCAGGAAGCCTGCCTTCAGGGGAACCTGATTGCCATCTGCCTGGAACAGCTCAATGACCCCCACCCCTTGCTGCGCCAATGGGTAGCCATCTGCCTGGGGAGGATCTGGCAGAACTTTGACTCAGCGCGATGGTGTGGTGTGCGCGACAGTGCTCATGAGAAACTCTACAGCCTCCTCTCCGACCCCATCCCTGAGGTGAGTTATCCTCACGGACACGACTGAGTCAGGTCAGGGTGTCCGTGGTGCCTTGTGCCCATAGTCCAATAGGGCACTGTTTGTGGAAGGATTGCACGGGAACAAAGCAGAGGTCTGCTCCCGCTTGAATGTGACCTCACATCCAGAAACCAGGGACTGCATACAGATAATAATAGCACTTCATAAAAAGGTCATGTTCTTGGTGACTTTTCACATGACCTAAGAGTGCACACCCATGTGTGTTGGCACAGCTACAAGCAGGGGGTCCCCGATGGTGCCTCAGAGGTGAGGAGCTTGTGCCCCACGCTCACTGTCCAAGGTGCTGCTTCATGTCCTCGCCACAGCCCTGTGGGGCAGGGACTGTTTGATCTCCACCTTACAGAGAAGGAGATGGGCCCTCGTGCAGGCTGGGGAAGGTGCTAGGATGCTGCCCAATGCCCTTGCCGTTCCTGGCCCTGCCCACAGCTGATTGGGTGTGCTCACTTCAGCCCTAAGTCAGAGGCTGGTGGATGGGTGGGCAGATCTGTCCCCAGCAGTCCTAACCCACCTCCTTGCCTCAGGTAGGTCAGCTTCGAGGTGGGCCTGAAAATGAAGAACAAAAGAAGCCATTTGGGTTGGAATGTGTGTTGCCTGTGTTGCCTCTTTTCTCTATAACGGTATACTGGTTCTGCCTTTCCTTGAGTAAGGCAGTGGGCTCCTGGAACCCTCTGTTCTTCTATCCTTCTGCTGTGGACCTTTCCCTTGCTTGGAAATTATCCCTTGACATGGCTTCCTGCATTACCTCCATGCTGGCCACCAACCTGATCTTGGACATGCTGCTTGGATGCCTCCTTCTCCCCATCAGCATCTAAAACCAACCCTATCCCTCCTCTTTCCCTCCCTTCCCATCTCTCCAAGACAGCATTCCCCTGACCACTCCTCACTTGGTGATTTCCCCTGCGCTCCCCCCAGTCCTACCTCTGTCACTACCGCCATGCTCCCCACAGTCCCGCCCTGGTCATTTCTGCTGTGCTCCCCACAGACTTGCCTCAGTCGTGGCTGTGCTCCTCTCAGTCCTCCCTTGGTCATTTCCTCTGTGCCTCTCCCAATCCTGTCTCCATCATCATCACTGTGCCCCTCCCAGTTCTGCCTCATTCATTACTGCTGTGCTCCTTGCAGTACTCCCTGGGTCGTTACACTGTGTTCCTCTCGATCCTCCCTCGGTCATTACCGCTGTGCTCCTCTCAGTCCTCCCTCAGTCACTACCACTGTGCTCCTCCCAGTCCTCTGATGGTCATTTCCTCTGTGTTCCTCAAAGTCCTCCCTCGGTCATTACCACCATGCCCCTCCCAGTCTGCTTTGGTGGTTAGCTGTGTCCCTTGCAGTCCTCCCTAGGTCATTTCTGCTGTGCTCCTTCTGGGCTTACCATTCCCTCTGCTCACTGCTTCCTTCCTCATCATCCTTTCACCATCCGTCAGCTCCTTGGCTGCCTCTTTCCTCTCCCTGCCCTCTGTTCCTAGTCTACTCTGCCTATACCCACCCCACCACTGCTTCTCTAGGAGTAACCCTCGGGAGTTTTCTGAAAATTCCCTCATCATGTTCCGGAGGAACCCAGCAGGCCCTGGTCAGCACAGACAGGACTAGGCCTGCTGTTCCCACCAGCCTGCTCAAGTTCTGCAGAGCAGGTGACATGAACAGGCACCCCGTGGCTTCCGGTTGCTCATCAGGAGTAACTCTAATTCTAGAATTAATTTTTCTAAGCCATCAGTGAAACTCCAAAAGCATTTATGATGTCACTACCCAGAACTCGGTCAACTGAGCTGACAGGTACCACAGTAGGTACATCAGTAGACATGTTTATAGGCTGGGAAACATCTCCTCCAGAGGAGGAGCCTGTGTCTGCTCCATGGCTCTGTGAACTGAGGAGCACACATAAGCTGGGGATGGGGAACCACTGACCTGCCTACTCTAAAGCACGATGATTCTGAATCAGTCCAAGTGCCCTCACCACGAGCCCCCAGGACAAGCAACCTGTGCTCACTGACTGTTCCCTGGGATCAAATGGAATCACCACATGCTGAAATCCTGGGGTTTTTCATATGTTGTTGCAGTGAATCTTCTCACCAGCCCTTTGCAGGCTACAGTGTGTTCTCACTTCAAAGATGGGGAAATAGGCACAGGAAGGGTGACTTCTTCCCCCAGATCCCACGATGCTGGAGGCAAGAGCTGAGCCAAGGTCCGGGGCCCCATGGCCTACCCAGTGTCATTCCCTTCAGGCTGTCTCTGCCTCCAGGAGTGCCCACGCCTTCCTCTCTCGCCACTGCCACACCCCACTCTCCACGGCCCATCCCAGCCCCCTCCCCTAACTGCTATCTCATTCATCAACAAATTCCATGGTGCCTGGTTTGGTTTTTTAATTCTAGAAGAAATGCAGGCCTCACCTCCACAGCCCAGCCTTCAGCCCCTGAAGCCAGGGCCTTGACAGTCCTTCCTCCTGTTTCCTGGGCTCCTTCCCCCACTGCTTCTCTATTAATACAAGTGTAACTCTGGGGCTGGCGGTGCTATTCAATAAGTGCCTGTGAAATTGAATTGAACTGAACTGAACTGAATCGAGTTCCTTGCAGACAACCCTGGCAGAAGCATAGACAGCAGACACTGCCAGTGTGGCCATGCCATGACCCTTATCCCTGCCTTGCAGGTCCGCTGTGCAGCAGTCTTCGCCCTGGGCACGTTTGTGGGCAACTCTGCTGAGAGGACGGACCACTCCACCACCATCGACCACAACGTGGCCATGATGCTAGCCCAGCTGATCAATGATGGGAGCCCCATGGTCCGGAAGGTGGGTGAACCCCAGCCCAGTGGCAGCAGCAGGCACCTGCAACTGGTCCCCCATAGTGCCTGGGGACCAAGTCCTCTCTCCTCAACCTTGAAGACTCACTTTCCAACCACACGCATCGTTTTGAGAGCAGATCTTTAAATGTTTGTTTAATTCTCTCCAAAATGCGTGTCTTCACCAGATACTTGTGTTTGCTTCATTTAAAGGCATTTAACAGGCTGCGTCTCCTGGCATCTCATATAATAGGCTCCCTCCCGCCTGGAAGCAGCACATACATACATCATCATGATTCAAAAGAGCCGTAGCCATCCACAGATGATGGAAAGGTTTGTGTAGTGTGTCCTCCTCTCCACCCCCATGTTTGTCAGTGACTAAACAAAACAGTTTTACAAACCTGAAAACTTACATATCTTTTTAGATATAGAAATATCACAGATTATTGTCCAAGATTTCACACCCATGTAAAAAGTAGGTCCCATGCACCCTAAGCTCTCCTACCTCTACCCCAGCTGAAAAAGGGTGTTAGGAGAGACACTCTGGCTTATTGGTAGAGTTTCCTGAGAACATGAAAGCTGCTCTTTTACTCAGTAGGTGAGAGAACAGTAGGTGAGAGACCAGAGCTACCCTATAGGGGACATGCAGTCTGTCTTACCCTCTAGAGGCACTGGGCGCCCCCTCAGCATTTCTCAGATAACTCCCTATTTATCCAAAGAGATTGGGCTTATCCGAAGATGGGCTGTGATGGGAGAAGGTTGCTTGTCTGGAGAGTGGACACCACTGCCTTAGGAGGGACATCATCTGGACAAATTTACGTCCACCAGACTCAAAATGTGGAAAGGCCTATTCTATCCTGTGTTCCTTTCTAAAATTAACCCGTCACAATATGGCAGATTCTCTAATGGAATCTTAAAAATATGAGATGAAATCCTGGTGAGACTCTTCATTGGTTCTGATTATGTCATCTTTACATTCTCGTCATCAGCAGTGTTTCTGAACTTGACTTCTTCAACCCATGCCAAATTCTCTGTCCCACATCAAATCGCCTTAAGTGGATATCATGGATAAAAGCAGCAAATCAGTGGTTTCTTTAATTATTAAGATTCTTTTTAAAGTCAAGAAAGCTTTCCTTCTTCTTTCTAAAAACAATTTAGCAATAGGAAGGATGTTAGCTGTAGTGTCCCATGGGTTCCCAGTGTCAGGAGATGATCCCTAAGGGCCTTCACATGATCCTAGGCATCTGTCCCTGGTTGTGGCTCCCCTGTCCCCTTGCAAACACCTAGGTCCTAGACATGAGAGCGCTCAGATGTAGCTCTCTTCCCCACTATGAGCAGTTTGGTGTTTGTTTGCCTGCGCAGGACCACAGGCTACGAGAATATTACAGTGGTCAAAGAATGTGATACTGACCAGGACACAGTTGTCCCTGGATGGTGGGAAGAGCTCTTCTCTCCATGTATTGTCCATCCTGTGCCTGGTGCAGAAGCTCTGCTGCATGCTGTGCTTAATACTGTGCTCCATACATAGAGGTGGATGACAGCCCCAGCATTCCAAGAGCACATGATCTTGTTAAAGAGGCAGATGAAGAAACCAGTCATTATATGAATGCATTGTAAATACTGCCTCAGACGTAGGCCTGGTGTTCTCTGGGACTCATCAGAGTACACCTGCCTCTGCCTCGTAGTGGGAAGGGGGTCAGGAGAGGCTTCTATGAAGAGGCCTCTCTGCCCTTGGCTATGGAGGGTGAGCAGTGCGTAGCCTGGGAGGTAGCAGGGGAAAGCAAGAGGAGTGTTTACATAGGCCGGGTGGTGGGAGGGTCAACGTGCTTGCAGCCACCTTCTTTCCATGTAGCCTTCTTTCCACGTAGCTGGACCATGGAGCAGTGAGTTGGGTGAAGCTGGAGGCAGATCTCTGCATGCCCAGGCCCAGGATGTCAAGAACATGACTTCTTTACATGTTCTAGTCCTTACAAATCTGCTCTAACAGGATTCATTCTAGTGGCATGTATTTCCCTGTGTGTCTGCCATGTGTCGGGTGGCTGTGTCAGGTACTTGGGATGCACCCCTGCCTTCAGGAGGTTTGTGTGCTTATAGGGAGTCAACATCCAACAGCAAACTGATGATGTAAGGTGACAGGGTGATGTCTGGAGAGAGCAGGACTGGCAGAGAGTCCGAGAAAGGCACCATCATTAACAAAGAAGCCCGGGAAGTCCCACTAAGCAGGCTGCACTGGGGTACTGTCCCGAAGGTGGTACACCCCCTCTCTTGGTACAGAGTCCTGCTGCAGGCAATTATGTGTTTTCTCTCCTCTTTATCAAGAACCATGGCACACATGGTGCTCTGAAGGGGACCGTGTGGGTTTGGAGCCCCATGACAGCCAACACCCTCTTTTCAGGACTGTTTTTTCACGAGGTCCTGTTGTGACCCAGCCTTGGGATCACACACGCAGCTCTTGCCTGCAGGTCAGGCAGGAACAGGCCTAGCCTGAGCAGCCATGGTGCCCTCCACCTGGCCCCAAGTGGGAAAACAAGGGTATATTGCTGGTTTTTCATAAGCAACATGTATTCAATATCAGAAAAGTCACATCCATCCTGCTTTTATTAATAAAAGTATCCTTTCCTATGTGAGGTGATAATGATAGCAGAGGAGGTTTTTGTTTGTTGGCTTGTTAAACAAGCTTACTTGACAGCATTAAAAAGTCAACAAGTTCATATCAGCCTCCCAAATTATTTTGAACTTCAGCTTGACCATGTAGTACAAAATTCTCAAACTGCTTAGTCAGCAGCTGCCCCCACCTAGTCAAGAAGTGCCAGGCTAGGGGCTTGAGGCTGAGACCCCTCAGGTGTCACCCCAGCCTCTACCAAGGCCTGACTGGGACACAGGACAGGGTCCAACTTGGTGCTCCCTCCCTAGCTGTCCTTGGCTTAGGAGGAAAAAGAGAACTGTTGGATACTTTACTTCTATCTTACATTTCTGTGTTTAGTACCCACAGAGCAGCACCAGTCATTCCCCTCCCTCACATGTTTGACTCACAGCCAAACTCATTAAAAGCATCAGAGGCTGTTTCCCCATCAGCACCCAGACCAGGTCTCTGGTAGAGGCCACAGAGGAGGATGCACTGCCCCACCACTGACAGCCACGCACCTTCCCCAGGAACACATCCTGCCAGGCATTCACATTCAAAATTAAAGTTCTCCCTTCCCAGGATGCTGCTCCATCCTTCATGGTACAGGAGCTGAGTTTTACACTACATAACCACCAATCACAAAACAAATATTATCCATTGGCTTGTTGGAAACATGTAGTGGGGGCAGCCCTCAGTGCAGATGGACAAGGGAAGAAAGCAGGTGGACAGTCCACAGTTGGCCCAGCCCTGTCATTACTGTGAGACATGCAGCCCCCACCTTGGGGCAGGGCACATGTTTGAGTGAGATGTCCCTGAGTCTTGACAATTCACTTATAAAGACTAACTCACACATTATGGATGATGCTACATCTGAAGAGAAAACTTCATTCAGCCGATGCTTGTTTTGTTTTGTTTTTTTTCTAATCTGAGTGACTGTTGCCCAGGCTGCAGTGCAGTGGCACACTCACAGTCACTGCAGCCTCTGCTGCTGGACTCAGGCAATCCTTCCACCTCAGCCTTCCAAGTAGCTGGAACTATAGGCGCGCCACCACGCCCAGTTAATTTTTTGACTTATTGTAGAGATGAGATCTCGCTAAGTTGCCCATGCGGGTCTTGAAACCCAGAGCTCAGGCAATTCTCTCACCTCTGCCTCCCAAAGTGCTGGGATTACAAGCGTGAACCACTGCACCCAGCTCAGCAGATGCTTATTAAGCATACACATGTGCCAGACCCAGTTTGGGCCTTGGTGACCCCCAGTAGACTAGAAAAATCTGACTCTTCTTTTGAGAATGTGCACTTAGGGCTGGTGCAGGGGCTGGATATGTGACATCGGCTGAGGATCATGTGCCAAGAAAATTACAGCAGGGAGGTGGTCGGGATGGCTGTGCAGACCACAGAGCTTACAGAATTTGTTTATGGGTGGGGGGTACGAGGAAAAAGAAGAGCTGGGACTCTGGTTGGTCTGAACAGAAGAGCAAAACTACTCCTCCCTGAAGGGGGCTGGCTGTGAGCAGGTTTTAGGGCACTTCCCCGAGTCTGAAAGGGGACACGGGAATCTGGAACAGGGTCCCTCCCTTTTGAGTGAGGTTAAACAGCTCCAGCAGTGGGGAGAATGGGTGATGCCTTTAACAATCAATCAGTCTGAAGACCCATCTATATGCCGTTGGGGAGCCCAAGGGTCATGGGTCACGGGTCACGTGTCTGCAGAAACTGAGATCACCTCACAAATGCTGAGAATGAGGGGAGCTTCCACACCCCAGACCCTGCCAGACCCTCTGCCAGGTTCTATATAAACATCCCAAAAGTTGGTGCATTTATGTTCCAACTATTATGTGTATACTCGGGTTCAGGAAGACCATTAGACTCCAGAGAGCACCCTTTGCTGTGTGCCAGGTACAACCTCCCAGAATGAGTCCAGCACCTCCACCAGGATGTGCATGTGGGTGTGAGCAATACTCTTGATGTTTCCGTTGAATGATGGACTTACCCTTAACAGCCTTCCCTGAACTGAAGGGCCCAAAACCTTGGTACTCATTAATCTGCTGCAGGGCCCAGCACTGGCTTTTCTCACTTTATGTCAGAGTGAAAGGGGAAAATTGGTGCTTTTGGAAGACAGGTGAAGACTTGATTTTCCCTGGAATTGGCCTGGCGGGTGTTTGCTTTCTTGGAGGATCTGTACAGGTACATTTTATTGCCCTGGCACAGGTAAAGCCTGGGGAGCCTGGGATGGTAATCTGGGCAGTTGAAGATGACCACCAGCACTAGGGTGTTGGCTGTGGCCACGAAGACACTCATTGGACCTTGACCATCCACACAGTCTTGGCACCCAACAGAGTAGGAAGGGTGGGTGCAAGGTGATGCTCTGCAATGAGATTTGTGGTTCCATGGGCACAAAGCCAGGGGTGCCACAGGGGCTGAATGGAAAGCTAACAGCACCTCGGTTTGGTGTGCAGGTGAGTGCTTCGGCAGAGAGCAGAGCCAGCAGCTGGGGAATCAGTTTGGAGCGATCCACAAACTATGGTGGGAGAGAGCACATGAGGTTAACGCAGGAGTGAGCGTGGAGGGAGAACAGGAACAGCCACTGGGAGGATCCTGGTAGGCACCTGACCAGAGCCTGGCTTGTTTAGCTACTGCAGAGACCTCAGCTGGCCTCTCCCACCTCTCTTGTAGAACTTGGCTTTCTGCTAAGTATCTCTCTTTAAAAAAAAAAAAAAAGCAGATAGGGCTGTTGGAACTATTTGAATAGTGGTGGGGGAGAAAAGGATTACTTCGATTTTCATAAACCTGCATTCCGCTTTGGTTTCCCAGTGAGTTATAGGATCTCCAGGCACTCATGTCCTGAAAAAGAGGTGTTTTGTGTCTGTTTCCTTGGACTGAGGCATTTGTGCCTAAAGATGATATTTTAACTCTAGAGGTTTTCTTTTTCCTGTGTAGGGACTGAAAACTAACCTATCTTTGAAAAGTTTTGTGTTTGATGAAAGAGCAGCTTCAGCCTGTCAGCTGTGTTCCGCCCCAGTGCTGAAGTTCAAAAGGGCTTGGCAGCTGTCAGGTCTGATCCAGCAGTGTTTTCAGCCCAGGGTCACAGTATTAATTGTAGGCAAGAGGCTATGAGCTCCCATACCTTCCCCACCCTGTAGGTGTGTGATTCACACTGTGTTTTTATCAAAGTCTCTATTGTGTCAAAACGTCTAGCAGTGATGAAATTCTGGCAGGCATTCCAGGACGTTCCTTGAGTCCTCCGTAAGCTAGGCCCTACCATCTTTTATTGCTCCAAGGCTTCTGCTCTCACAGGTAGAAAAGAGGCAGCCCCTCTTCCTGATACTGATGACAGAGATTCATTCTAACCTCTCTTCTTTCTATTGGTAACTCAAGCATTTGGCGTTGATTTGTAAGTCTCACTGTCGTTCCACAGTCATTCTCCACAGTGAGTGTGATTGTCCCTTCTCCCTCTCGACAGGAGCTGGTGGTAGCACTGAGTCATCTTGTAGTTCAGTATGAAAGCAATTTCTGCACCGTGGCCTTGCAGTTCATGGAAGAGGAAAAGAACTACCCCTTGCCTTCTCCAGCTGCCACAGGTACCGCATTTTCTCGTGAGCCCTCTGGTCGTCTCTCCTGGCTGCTTCTCTCCTGGCTGCTTCTCATGGAAGCCATGGGCCCTTTCTCAGAATGCTTAGCAGGTCACTCACTCTTGCCATGTCTGAGCTCAGGTATCCCAGGTGCCTGTCTTGAGTGGTCCCGTTATTCCTGTCTTTTGGGGCATTTAGCAGAATACAAAGGGCAGGACAAAGGGCCACACTGACCCTCTTACTTTTTTTCTTCCTTATTACCATTTTTTGGAAATCGGACTCCTGAAGAATGGCAGAACTTCTGCAATAGGGACTTAGAACCTTAGCTGTCTTCCTATGATAAGTAATTTCATTACATTGTTGTCAGTCTCATGTTTCGGTGAGTCATGTCAGGAAACTCCTTTTCTCATGTTTGTCTTTTCTAGTGTAGAATACAATTTCTGTTTTCTTATTGTGGACTGCCCCCTCCCTCCAAAACACAGTCATCACTGCAGTAAAGGGACTTATGATCAATGATAAAGCATTGCTGCTTTCAGGAAGTCCAGGAGGTGAAATGAAAAGTGAACTTGCTAGATGAGAATATCCAGTTAGCTGGGGGGGGGGGGGG
>NW_007092116.1:119036-195868 GCF_000164805.1 Carlito syrichta
TGCTGGGGGGGGGGGGGTGCTGCTAGCAAATGGGGTCCTGTGCCCCCAGACCAAGCATGTTCAGCCCTTGCTCTGCTGTCGCTTTCTGGACAGCGGCCCAATGGCTTATGTCACTAACACCTCTGTGCACTTCGAGAGGCTGGTTACCACCGTGTCCCATATTGTCTTTTGAAATTCAGCATCAGCAGAATGATGGATGGTCATTGTTTGTCCAGCTTTGTCCAACTAAACCAACACTCACTTACATGAGATTCTCACTGAACTATAAGGCCTCTTCTTTGACATTCATTCCTGTCCTGGTAACAGCTGCTGTCACTAACTCTGATAGCTGCAGACTGTAAGGAGATGCTCCGGCCTTCCCCCTTGAAACCCATCGGTAACTCATCTTTCTTCTTTCCCAGAGGGCGGGAGTTTGACCCCAGTGCGAGATAGTCCGTGCACCCCCAGGCTTCGTTCTGTGAGTTCCTATGGAAACATACGTGCCGTCACCACAGCCAGGAGCCTGAACAAATCTCTTCAGAACCTGAGCTTGACAGAAGAATGTAAGATGCTGGAAATCTGGTGCTTGGGTTGGGAGTTTGGGTTTTATTTTGTGAAACTCAAGTCTTTGCCTCCACAAGTGTTGCTTTGCCCCTGTTCTTCTCTCCATAAGCCTGTGCCCTGAAGTACTGCCTGCCAGCATGGTCAGCGACAACTCAAGTTGTCCTGGAGTCTAGAGTCATCCCCCCAGACATAGCAGAGAAGGTGTAGTTCAGTCCCCAGAGTAGCCGGTGGGCACTTTACAGACACAGGGAGAAGATCCAGCCCAGCTAGAGACAATGACTGCTCAGGGCCCTATCCCCTTCCCTGATCTCCCAGTGACCTTTTGTCTCAGGATGGGGAGATCAGAGAAGATCTGTGTGTATGTATGTGTGTGCCCTTGTGTGTATGCATGGATGTGGAAAGCTTTCCTTTTTAGAAGAACGTGCTCTCTTCAGTCATGCCATTGACTGTAAGACCAAAAGGAGAGTTCTCGAGGTACCTCACTGACCCTTCTCTTGACGTGTCTTGGGCAGCTGGCAGCTCAGTGGCATTCTCTCCTGGGAACCTCAGCACCAGCAGCAGTGCCAGCAGCACCCTGGGCAGTCCAGAAAACGAGGAGTACATCCTGTCCTTCGAGACCATCGACAAGATGCGCCGTGTCAGTTCCTACTCCTCCCTCAACTCCCTCATAGGTGAGGTGCTACTATCACTGACAATTCTGTCTGCTTTGGAATGGCTCTGAGGGTCTTCTCCCCACCCAGAGCAGCAGAAACTTTTGTCTGAGTCAGATAAGTGGGTGTCAAAACTACCTGTTGAGGGCAACTCCTTTGGGTCCTCTCTCACTGTGGTAGCTTTTCTGACCTCTCAATAAATCCTGCTTTCTCACTTTTAAAAACAAAAAGTACCTGTTGAAAAAGAAGAATAAAAATCAACTGGAATATGAGAAAGTGAGAAGAACATTTTGCTATGGCAAGCAGGAAAGTTGAAATCACTTATATTTTGATGTGGTGATATTTTACAGGCCATTCCAGAGCCATCTGAGTTGGTCAACTTGGTCTTGGAGGAAGAATGCTAGAACCTTCCATCTTCCTTTGGTAGACAGATTTGAGTTCTTCATGTGTGCTAAATGCCCAGCAATAGAGAACAGTTGTTCTCAATTGAGGTGATTTTGCCCAAAAGAAGACCTTTTGGTTGTCACAGCTAGGGCACATTGGGGTGTTCCAGGCATCAATGGGTAAGGTCAGGGAGGCTGCTCCACATCGTCCCATAACAGGATGGCCCCACAGGCCCTCAGTGATGTGAGGTCGGGGGAGCCCTGCAGGAGGAAACTGGGAGGGTCTCATATCCTCCTAAGTGCCCTGGCTGCACTCCCCTGCAGAATCATCACTGAGTTTCACATCCACCCATCCCAGCAGGTTGATACTTCACTGCCTAAACATTGGAATTTGAGTTAAAGTCTGGTTTCTCTTGTTCTGCCATGAATGGTACCTCCCCAGGTCCTACTGCAAGGATTCCTGATGTAAAACAGAGGAAACAGGAATTCACCATATTTTCTTATTGTGTCATTATGTTCACCTTCATACTGCTGGTAACAGATGCAGAACTTAACCAGGTAAACCTCCTCTTCTTTTATCTGACCAACGAGAGTGGTTTACAGGTCCCATCTGAATTTTTAAAATTAATAAGTATCTTAGACATGCAATAATTTATAGAGGCTTATATAAGTAACCTCTATGTGTTTGTTATGTTCTCAACTTAAGGAATTACAAATAGAATTCAAGGGCTAAGTGTGGTGTCTCATTCCTGTAATCTCAGCAGTTTGAAAGACAGAGGAGGGAGGATTGCTTGAGCTCAAGTGATCCAGACTAGCCCAGGCAACATAGAGAAACCTCATCTCTACAAAAAAAAAAATCAAAAAATTAACCAAGTGTGGTGGCATATTCCTGTAGTCCCAGCTACTTAAAAAGCTGAGGTGGAAGGATCACCTGAGCCTAGGAAGTCAAAGCTGCAGTGAGCTGTTATTGTGCCACTATACCCTAGCCTGGGTGACAGGGAGACCCCCCCAACTCAAACAAATAAATAGATAATAACGTTCAAGCCCCATGCCCCCTCTTCAGTCCCATTCCCTCAGTGACATTACACCTTTCTTCTCTGTCTGTGAGCCGCTAGCAGACATGTGATGCCCTCTTAGAGATTTTTAACTTCTGTTAGTGCCATCCTACATAATCTGTGGTCTCATGAAGCCTGTTTCTTTCGCCCTGCTTGATGTTTACATTTATCTTTAGTGGTCATCTAAGTTTTATTCATTCACTTTCACAATCTGCCACAACTTAATCATCCATTCCCCTATTGATGGATAGTAAGGCTAGTTTTAATTTCTTCTTTTTTTTTCCTCCTTCTTCCTTTTTGAGTCAGAGCCTCACTCTGTCACCCAGGCTGGAGTGCAGTGGCACATTTATAGCCACTGCAGCCTGCTGGGCTCAGATGATCCTTCCACTTCAGCCTTCCAAGTAGCTGGAACTACAGGTATACCCAACCACATCCAGCTAATTTTTTTTTAATTTATTGTAGAGAGAGGTCTCGCCAAGTTGCCCAGGCTGGTCTCAAACCCATGGGTTCAGGCAGTCCTCTTGCCTGAGCCTCCCAAAGTTCTGGGGTTACAGGCATGAGTCACCACGCCCAGCTTCTCCTTTTTTAAATAAACAAACTCAGAATTCAGGCTCCTGCCACCACAGAGCCCCACATTCAGCACTCCCCCTCACTCACTACACCCGGCTCTGCTGGGACCCCGGCCCTCAGCCCACCCCAGCCTGCCTCTGAGCCTCAGCACCTATCTGGGAGACTCTTCTCTCAAGAGTGTCATGGCCTTTCCCCTCAGCTCATTCAGAATTCCAATCCAGTGTCTTCTTAGAAGAAACCTTCCTAGTCCCATGTCTCTGATCTGGAATAGCTGTTGTCTGATTCTCTATCCCCTTTTCCTGCATTATTTTTCTCCTGAGAACTTCCTACCTCCTGACTTACTATTTATTTACTTATTTATCTGCTTTGCTCTTTCTCTATCTCTCACCTGGAATGTAAGAGCCATGAATGCAGGAACTTGTCTTTATTACTATATCCCCCTATACTGCCCACACCCAGTGCTAGTATGCAGTAGGTGCTCAATAAACATACATGGGCATGTGCACATGTGTGGTGAGTGTGATTCAGCATGAACACACATGTGTCTCTCACAGTCTCACCTGGACTGAGGCTGCTACATGAAAAGTACGTGCACCTTCAGTTTCCCTAGATGCCTCCAAAGGGCCCTCCCCACAGATGTGGTGGCTTCTGTTCTCATGAGGATCTGCCTCCGTGGTGCCACACACTACCCACACAGGCACAGGATCTCGGCAGACTTTTACTTGTCTGACAGGAGCAAGTGGTATCTCATTGTGGCATAAATTTTCATGTCCCTGATAGCAGTGAGATTAGGCTCGTGTGTACTGGTTTTTTGTGGTTCCACTCTATAAAGCACCTGTTAAATGCCTGACCAATTTGCCTTGTGTTGTCTTTCTGTTATTAACTCACAGGAGGTCATCACAATTCTGGGTGCTGAGGCCTGGTTGAGTATATTCCCTGGAAATACGCCTTCCAGTCTATGACTTTATTTATGTTGTCCTTGACACCATACAATTTTGATATGTTAATTTATCGTTTTCTTTTTAATTTATGCCTTCATGTCTTGAGTTTTTCTTTTTCTCAGTATCTCAAAGATATTTTCCTATATTTTTTCTAAAATGTACATTTTTCCTTTTTTATGTTTATATCTTAAATATATCTTGAACCAGATTTTGTCTGTGTGGTAAGGTTAGTAATCCAATTTTATTTTTTCCCTCATGCATCACCAGTCATCCCCAGAACCTTCATCAAATACGCTGTTGTCCAGTGATTTTCAGTGTCACTCCTGCCATAGGTCCTTAGGGTCTGTAGGGGTCCCCACTCTGCAGTGGTCTTGCTGTCCACAGCTAAACCAATACAACACATTGCAGTGAGTATAGCTATGGGACCAAGGCCTCAATTTGATTTTTCTTCAAAACTGTCTTGACTATTCTTAACCCTTTGCTCTGCTATATAAATTTCATAATCACATTTTCTGTTATTATGCCTTACTGGGATGTTGTTTGACTTGTGTTAATGGATAGGTTTGCCTGGAGAATTCATGTCTTTGCAATTCTGAGTCTTCCCGTCCCTGAGCAGGATATATTTTTCCATTTATTTAAGTCTTCTTTTATTTCTTTTAAGATAGCTTATAACTCTCTGCACAAAGATCATAGTCCTTTTATTTTATTCATACTACCTTACGATTTTTCTAATTTTTAAATAATATCTTTTTTAACTCTTTGTTGCTGGCAAAAAAGAATGAATGAGCAACCTTGTTTCATTCTGAGAGTAAAGGAAACATTTCTAACTTTTCACCATTAAATATAAGGTCTGCTGTAGATTTTTTGGTGGATACACTTTATCAGTTTATAGGAATTCCCTTCTATTCTAGTTGATTAAGAATTTTTTTCCATGAATGAGATTAATTTCATTGAATGTTTTTTCTACATTTCTTGATATGATCCTGTGTTTGGCTCTTTATTCATGTGGTGGATTACATGATTAGATTTTCTTGTTAAACCATCTTTACATTTCTGAGTAAACCCAACTAGGTAATTTCCTTTAATGTCATTGCATTAATCCCATAAGACATTTGTTAGTTTAGTATCTTCAATAATAATTTTATTTAGAATGTTCCCTATCTATATTTATGAGTGAATTTGGCCTATATTTGCACTGTCCTATATCTGTACTCTAGCTTGTACTGCCCTCATCTGGTTTAGATATTAAGTTTATGCTAGTCTCATAAAATTGGCTAGGGAGTATGTCCTCATTTTTCTGTCCTGGGACCATTTTTGTAAGACAAAGGTTATGTGTTCTTTGGGTATCTAGATAGAAATTACCTGTGAAACTGTCTAATCTAAGTAGGATTTTGTGGTGGTGAGTTTTAATCCCTTGTTGCATTTATTTAATGATCATAGGATTATTTACACTGTCTGTTTCTTCTTAAGCTAGCTTCAAAAAGTTCTGTTTTTCTAGGAAGTTATTCATTTCAGCTGAATTTTCACTTGTATTCCCTCGAAGCTGTTGGTGTGTTCTTAAGATTCTCTCATCTCTGCTTCTCTTTGTTTCTTTTCCTTGTACTCATCTCTCTTTAATTCTCAATGTGCTCTCCCTTTAGATATGTCCCCTTTTGTTCCGATTATTGTTTAAATGCCTTTTCTCCTTTTTCTTGATTAATCCCATAAGACACTTGTTAGTTTTAGTATCTTCAAGTTCTAACTTTTACTTTGTTGATTTACTTCATTATTATATCTTTATTTTATGCTCCATTTATTTCTTTTTTCATTTTCATTTTCCTCTATTTTCTTTGGGTTTACTATCCTGTCCTTCTTCAGTTCTGATGTTGAAAATAAAAGAGTTTGTGAGCTTTGAGTTTTTCCTCCTTCCTAATATAAATGGAGGAAATCTGAAGAGTTCCCTCTCATTACCTCTTGTCTATGTCCCTCAAGTTTTGATGATAGGATTTTCACTAATGTTAAGCTCTAAGTTATTTTCTTATTTTCATCATGAGTCCTCTTTCTTAGAGTTTAAACTCTCTCTATCACATGATAGTGTATGTTAGGTATTTCTGGCTTGTTGGTGACATGACTGAAGGAGGGAAGGCAGTTCAACCACAATGACATGATCCCATGTGAGCCCCAAGACCTAGAAAAACTCAGGGCATCCTCAAAGGAGGTTCTGCCAGGCGAGTCTGTGTGGTGTGTTCTAAGGATCTGGCCAACCACTCCCTAGAGGACCTCTGGATGAAACATAGGATCCAGAGCTGACACCATGCCTGCCCTCCAGGGTATGAAGAACCTGAGAGGGGATCTCTGTTTACAACACACCTGCACACAAAAAGTATTTAGCCCAGAACACTGACTTGTTCACTGTCAGAGAAATAACAATGAAGGTTGGTGTATTTGGTTGCTTGCTAAAATATCCCATGTGCCCAGAAGACATAGAGTTGACACTCAGTATAAATACAGGCACTATATTGCCAGGTCACCAATGAAATATATTCTTAATGTCATTTGTAAGATGTGTGTTTTGAACTGGAATTCACTTTTTAAATAAAGTTAATATTATATTTATCGGTTATGGTTCTAGGCTAGCCCACAAGTCTTTTAAAGCCTAAGTCTATAGAAATTTACATTCCACTTATATATCTGAAAAAAGGTATTTTAAATAATAGAACATAGAAATTGAAATGTGTAGTGTGTTCTGTTTCAATTATATGTTTCCACTGCCCCAGCCCCAGCTCCTGTGAGTAGCCCTCTCTTGCATCCCCACCAGGTTAGCCCCACCCACCTCTACACCCCTCTGCCTTCTCCATTCCAGTGCACTCTCACCAAAGTAAAGGTGATGACTGCATTCCAACTTTTTTTAACATTTTAGAGCAGAAGACTGCAATCGTTTCTTGTAAAAGAGCAGGCAGTAGCTGGGCTCGGTGGCTCAGCCTGTAATCTCGCGCCTTTGGGAGGCTGAGGTGAGTAGATTGCCTGAGCCCACGGGTTCAAGACCCGCCTGGGCAGCGAGACCTCATCTCTTCAATAAATCAAAAAATCAGCCAGGCATGGTAGCGCATGCCTGTTATTCCAGCTATTTGGAAGGCTGAGGTGGAAGGATCGCCGGAGCCCAGCAGGTCGAGGCTGCGGTGGCCGGGAGCGGCCACTGCACTCCAGTCTGGGCAACAGAGTGAGACTCCAACTAAAAAAAAATAAAATAAAAATAAAAAGCAGGTAGTAAATGTTTTCAGCTTTGCAGGTGGTACAGCCCCATAGCATTTCCTCAGCACTGCTGCTATGGGGCTAAAGTAGCCAGAGACAGTATATGAACAAATGAACGTGGCCATGTTCCAGTAAAACTTTATTTATGAGCTGAAGTTTAAATTTTGCATAATTTTCACATATCACAAAATACTTTTCTTTTGATTTTTTCCTCAGCCACTTAAAAAGTTTAAAAACCCTTCAAAAAAAAGTTTAAAAGCCATTTGCTAGCCATAGAGAAACAGTAGGCTGGATTCAACCCACAAGAGCCTGACTTCCAGAGCTCACCCTTCCTGTGCCTCTAGCCTCCAGGGATATTCCTGTGAATGAAACCGAGAACTTTGAGATTCTTTCACACAGCTATTTTGTAAGTGTCCTAGTGTACACTCTGGGGTACAAAATGTAGAGCAAGCAAACTATAAATGCTACAAGACATCAAAGCAGCTGGTGTTATCAGCACCAGGGACTCTCCCCTCCCCCAGAAGCATACATTTCTCCCATCACAGCTAAGGCGACCACAGTTTACTCAGATCTACTCTTGGGCCCAGAGCCAGAGGACTCTTCCCCACCATACCCAACCCTCGGCCTGCTGTGCCAGTGCTGCCTTTAAAGCATCTGTGTCCATCTCTCCTCTCTAATCTTGTGCTACTACTGAGCCCACAGCTCTTGGGTCTGGCACATCATAGCTCTTCCTGGCTGGTCTCCCTGCTTCTGCTCTTGCCCTCCTTGGGCTGGGTGCTCTTTGCATCCTTCCTCTGTCAAAGAAGACCCAAGCAGTACTCCTACTTGGTACTCGTCTAGTGACTTTCTGCCAAGGGCCTCATAGTCCCACTGCCTGGCCCTGTCCAGTGTCCTGTGGGAGTTCAGTTCACTTCTGTAACTCTCTATTCGCATATATCTGGCCATCATATAAGAATCAAAAGATGAGCCAGGCTCGGTGGCTCAGCCTGTAATCCCGCGCTTTTGGGAGGCTGAGGTGAGTGGATTGCCTGAGCCTGCGAGTTCGAGACCTGCCTGGGCAGTGAGACCTCATCTCTACAATAAATAAAAAAATCAGCCGGGTGTGGTAGTGCATGCCTGTAATTCCGACTACTTGGAAGGCTCAGGCGGAAGGATCGCCAGAGCCCAGCAGGTTGAGGCTGCGGTGGCCGGCAGTGGCCACTGCACTCCGGTCTGGGCAACAGAGTGAGACTCCAACCCAAAAAAAAAAAGAATGAAAAGATGGCTGGCCTTTAATCCCAGCACCTTGGGAGGCTGAGGCAAGAGAATTGTCTGAACCCAGGGGTTCCAGACCAGCCTGGGCAACTTGGTGAGGCCTTGTCTCTACAATAAATCAAAAAAAAAAAAAAATTAGCCAGGCTTGGTGGCACACACCTGTAGTTCCAGCTACTTGGAAGGCTGAGGCAGAAGGATCTCTTGAGCCCAGCAGATTGAGGTTACAGTGGCTATCAGTGTGCCACTGCACTCCAGCCTGGGTGACAGAGTGAGACTCCACTCAAAAAATAAAAATAAAATAAGAACCAAAAGACAGTGGAACCTGGCTTGTGAGCATACAGCATCTGTGCTTTTCATTTACCAAGCAGAACTTGAGCCAAAGAGTATGAACACCACAGGTCATCATGTACGCTGAGAACTTCATAAGGCTCCAGGTGCTGCTGCATCTCCCTTTCTCTCTGGGTATTGTAGATACCACATGGGAGCCTCCCCTTCTGCTGGTTAAGGCTACAAAGATTCGAGGCTGTGGTGTTTGCAGGTTGTTGAACTTGGTGAGCTCAGTGTGCACCCGAGGCCCTGGGTACCATCCACAGGCCAAAGGGGACCTCATCTGATGAGGCCCAGCCCAGCTCCTGCCTGGAACTTAGCTCCTGTCTCTTGTGCATAAATGACATGTTTATCCTTGGTGTACTGGTCTTTCATTTGAGGGCCACTCTAGACTGGAAGTATACGGCAGCACTAGGAAAGGACACAGGGACTTGTATCCGTGAGTTTTTCTTCTGCTTATTCTTTTTATCTGTCTTTCTTCAGGAAGCTGAGACCCACATTGCTGTACCTTTCTTCTTACACAATCTGATTCCTGAACACTTTTTTTGCTGGAGAAAACGGAGTTTTATTTGTATATCATTCACATCTTAGAAAACTTGAGGGTGAAAGAGTTTCACAGTGAGCTGTTGTTTAGGAATGAACGTTAAGAAAACAAAGTAGCTCTCCTCAAAGTCGGCCTCATTCATATTCAGTAAGATGTCGCTCACACCACCTGGAAACCACAGCACTTACATAAGTGTTTAAAATTCATAACTTACACAGAATCCCATTACTTGCAGCACTTGCCTGTTTAAAGCCAATTTCTTCTTTCATTTCAACCAAAGAACAGCAATCTCTTTAGCCCCTTTCACGGAATATTGCAAAAGAGGCTTTCAAAACCATGGCAACCTAGAACATCCATTTGTTCCTGTCTTTTCCCACAAAACCAGTTCCCCTCCAGAAACCCCATCCCCAGGTCCCCTCCCCTGCTCTGTTTTCCCCAAAGCACTCCCTGTGATCCTGCCTTCAATTCACATCTTCAATCATGTGTCTCCTGTCTCCCCATTGGAATGAAACCCCTTGGGCAGGGAACCATGGCTTCCTTTGATTGCTTATGGTGCCCACGTGCCTGCAACAATGCCTGGCCCATAGTGGGGGCATGAGGAATGTTTGTAAAACTGAATTGGAACCCGGGTGTCCAGACTGCCTCACACTCTGGAATCTTCTTTGATGTCTCTGCCCCTCTTGTTTCCTAGTAGTCTGGCATCCACAAGGATTCCCCAGATTAGTCCTTCCTGTTTCCAGTTCCCCATCCCACTCAGGCCTCATCGCCTCAGATCTTTCTTTCTGCCAACCACTTACAGACCACAGGCAGGCCTTCTTACACACCAGCTTCGCACAAACCCCTCTCCAGTTGCAGCCTTCGTTAAAACAGCATTTCCTGTAAAGTCCAAACTGTAGCTTGACTTTCAAGGCCTTCCCTCAACAGCCTGCTGGACCTTACAGTAGCTGCTTCACTGTGCCCCCATCTATGGCACCCCCATACTGGCCACTGGCTCCTCCCTGCATATGGCCTGTGCCACCTTTCTGTCTCTGTACTCCCCAATTTCCACACCTGTCTCTCCATCATCCACACTATTTAGAGCAAGGTGGTCCTGTGGGCAGCTCCCTAGCCTGTCAGGATCTCCATGCTGTATGCTTGGCCCAACTGCGTCAAAATGGACAGTTGCCATTTTTATTTCCAAGTTCCTATAAAGTTGTCATTTCTCGCTAACATGCACAGTCGACAGTCATGCCTGTCCTGGTCCTCAGTCTCACCCCATCTGCCCTCCCTTTCCTCTAGTCCCTGTGTTCCTGATGCCCTCAGGTAGGAGCAGAGCAGCTCAGGATGGAGGATGGCTGGAGAGGGTCTGCCAGTCTGTGTCCACATGTCCCAGCCACAGCCTGATGCACACTTCTCGCCTCCAGACACCTGTGCATGCAGTCCTCTCACCACATCACCCTCACACCCCTCTGTTCAGCCCTTGCCCATGAGGGACCACACCCCCTACCTACCTTCCCTCCTGTCACCCTGTGTCATGGCCAGAGTCTAGTCATATCCAGGCTAAGAGAGTAAGGTGGGGTTTATTCCTGTTCAAGGACTTGACAAGAGGGGTCTGATGACCTGTGAGTGCACTTCTTACTGAAATAGCCTCATCCTAAATGCACTGGCAAAGATCTGGATCAGATGCCTAGGCCAAGTGGGATCAGTTTTCTCTACTCTGCTAAATACAGTGACTTTTTTTTATTTTTTTACAATTTTGAATGTGTGTTACCATAGTTACAGATCCAAGATGGAGCTAACTCAAGGGGAGGGAAGGGCTCAGAAGAAGGAAGGACCACAGCAGCCATAGAGCCAGCCCTGTCATGCTCCCCCTGCCCTCACAATGTTGCAGAGAGTGCTGCCTTCATTCCCATTTGCCAAGAGGAAAAGCTCATGGCCCACCAGTTAGCAGCAGAGCCAGAAACCCCTCAGCTCCTGGTCAGGAGCCTCACTCGTCACCTGTGCTGTTGATACCTGAGCCCAGCATTCCAAGAGAAAGCTGGGGTCAAGTCCTGCCCCATCTACTTTGTCCAGAATCTGGGTGTCAGAACTACTCCCCTTAGAGAAGGGAAGAGCCAAGAATCTCAAGTCCAGAAACTTCAGTGCTGCCCAGATCCTGGAAATCCTACAGAGCAGTGTCTGCCCTTAGGCCGGCCCAAGCCTCTTGGAACCAGGCACACTATGACTGGTTATGTTGCTGCTCCATTGGCATTAGCATGACAAAGAGTAATGAGAAAGCCACTCTCCCTTATTTTATTTTTTAATTTGCCTTTAGAGACCTAGTCTGTCACCCAGGCTAGAGAGCAGTGATGAGATCATAGCCCACTGAGACCTCAAACTCCTGGCCAAGTGATCCTCCCACCTCAGCCTCCCAAGAAATTAAGATTATATTTAACTTTTTTCCAAGGCTTCAAGAAGTACTAAAAGAAGAGTCCTTTGCAAGCCTTGCACTCAGCTCCAAAGACCTCTTGGTAGTGAGTTCCAGCCAAGCCTTGGGTTCTAAATTTCAGGGTCCAGGGGATATCAGTTTCTGCCTTTGCAAAAAAAAAAAACCCAACACTTCGTCAACAACAAGAAAGCAAAGCAAGGTTTTTGCCAGAGGAACTGTGCAAGTTTTGAAAGGAAGGTTTTACAACCCATTAATTCTTCTCACCAAAAGAGAGTAGTGAGAAAATGAACAACATTGTTTCCCAGTACCACAAGATTAATTATGTTTTTAGAACAAAAGTCCTTGATTAAAGGCCATCATTAAGTGTGTCTTGTAGGGATATTGAGGAACACGCTGAAGGGATTATATAGGCGCACCAACTGTCCCACCCAGGAGGTGCTGTGTCTTTACTACGGGCAGTGTCGGGATTCAGGGAGGAAGGGATGGCGGAGCAAGTGGTTGGCATGATTCTCCTAAAGGCCACCCAAGTCATGAGTGCAGCCCCTGAGGAGACAGAAGTCACCCTCAGGCACCTAGGACAGGAGGGGTCACAAATGCAGACCCTTCAGGCCTGGGACACTGATTTCTGGAGATGGGCAACAGCTCTCAGCCATATCAGAGGGCATGACCTGCTCTGCTGACCCCTCGAGCCTCAAGTAGTGGCTGGCAGCCCTCACCTCTCAGGAGACTCCCTCTTCTTCTCCATGCTGCTCCACCAGTCCCAGGACTCCTGGGATTCAGAGTCAGCCCCAAAGCTCAGAGTCAATTTCCCTGCCTTGTATACCATTTAGAAAGTTGTGGCCATTGCTCTGAAAAATAAATTCTAAAACCATTCATTATGCTCTTTTATTACTTTTAGTCTAGACATGAAAATAGGTTCTCTGCACTTCTGGGGAGTTCAGCTGGTGCCAACAGGAGCCCTTTCTAAGCATCTAACAGTGCAAAGCCTCTGGCTCCTGGCTCTCTTTGCAGGGATGGGACTGGTGTTCCTGCCTCTTACTGGCAGACTCACATCCATATGTGAGGATGGCTACATTCTGCTCTGCAGATAGCAGATTTAAAAGCAGGGGAGTTCATCTAACAGGGAGCTGAAAGACTATTGTGGCCAACCAAGGAAGGAAGTGAAGTCAAGATAGCAATTCCATTATCACAGCTTTATATTTCACTGGTAAATAGCTACACCATCCATTGTAGTTAAAGAGACTGACAAAAATTAGATTTTTTTTTCCTTGCTGAGTCACGAATAGTATTATATCAAAGTCGAAATCTGCAGAAAAGTCAACAGCAGTACAGTCATCCCTCTGTGTGCATAGAGATGGGTTCCAGGACCCCCAAGGACACCAAAATCCATGGATACTTGTCCCTGATATGACATGGTGTAGTATACGCATATAACCTGCATATCTTTCCATGTACTTTAACTCATCTCTAGATTACAGGTAATTCCTAATATAGTGTAAATGCTGTAAAAATAACTGTTATTGTTTTTATTTGTATTATTTTGAGAGTTTTCTCCAAATATTTTTTATCTGTGATTGATTGACCCCACAGATATGGAACTCATGGATACAGAGGGCTAACTGTAATAAAAATAAATTTTAAAAAATTACATGATAGTAATAGCTAACATGTATCACCCTCCTTGGTGCCCACATGGAGCCAAGCCCTTTCTTGGGGGATGTTTGACCCCCCAGGCGTCTGTATCTGTCACTCCCCTTTATGGTGAAGCCTCACCCATGGAAGGACCAGCCTGTGTCCGTTCCTCATTCTTACCTTGAAGACCCCACTCAGTGAGGCTCTTGTTCCTCATCTATGTCATAGGTTATTGGACTGATAACAGGTGCTTACTAGCAGCCTGCTTCCAAACAGGTGTTCGCTCTGACATCCTCCCTTTTCCTGTGTCCTTTCTTCTTGTCCCTACTCCTCATGTCTTACAAGGGCTAGTCATCTGAATCTGGCTGGGCCCACCAGCCAGTATCACCGTCCCTCACAGCTCCACGTCATAGGCAGCCGAGCTTCATGGGGAGCTGCATCGATGCATCACTCAGCTGCAGGGAGCCTATAAGCCCAGAATAATCAAGGGGAAGGATGTTGAGCAGGAGCTGTGATGAACTTAAGGCTTTTGTGAGAGCTTCCTGTGGGTCTGTGGGAAGAGGGGTCACAAAGCTGGATTCAGGACTGGTTCTCCTTTGTGAGCAAGGCTGTGTTTTTCCTTCTCATTTGTCATAAGTCGGACCTGTCGTGAGAGTGAATTTGAAGTCATCTCTTCCTGCCCACCATCCTTTTCTTTAAAAGAACTGAAAATGCAGCCATTGCCTGGTAGCCCCTTTGTAGCAGGGAGCACAGTTTCTGTTAACAGGTGTCTGCCAGGATAAAAAGGAGATTTTAGAACATTTTACCAAAAGGATCCTGGACTAATCTTGCCAAACAATTTCCTTCAACTTAGGTTGTAAATCTAGACAGCTGTCTGAAAGCCATAGAATTGGGAGCTGAAAGACTTTTGTTCTGTTTCTAAATTTAAGCAGTGCGGTACAGTAGGTGGGAAAGGGTGTAGTTGTTTTCATGTGGATGGTCCGCACTACCTTGGGTCTTCCTGCAAACCAGGGTGGATTTGCAGGACATTTCATCTAACAGATGTCCTCATTTGCATCAAACCTAAGGCTCCTGGAAGCTGCCCCTCCCTGACTCTTCCTGAACTGAGGCATGTGAGCAGGCCCTAGCACAGAGCAGGCCCTCAGGAGTGTTTGCTGAGCTCAAATATGCATGGGCCAAGACACCAAGAGGACATTTCTCTGGGAAAACATTTCCTCTAGTTGTAGGACATCAAGTCACCCTGCAGCTATGGGACGTATCAGCCCCCAGGGAAAGGTCCCAGCCTCTCAGTGCATCTGTTCCTCACAGTGGTCCCCTCGGAAGGGGACGGCACACATGGGAGCCAGGAGTGCAGGACTTTCTTGACCTCTGCGTTGCTCACAGTGTGGGGGTGTGTGCAACAGGGCAGGCTCTGTTCAGGATAAATACAAACTCACATTCACAAAAGCAAATCAGAGGGTGTGGGTTAGGGTGGGCCAGTGTCACATGCATCTGTGCAGAACTCATGCACGTGATTAACTTTTACATCAAACCTTATCCAGCCCCTTTTCTTTGGACTTTATTGTGTCATATAAAACCCACTCCATATGAATAATGGGGTTCATCAAGAAACACTTTAACCTCTAATAGCGCTTCTGATATTTAAACTTCTTCATAAACATTAGGGGGAATTCACCAGGAGCTGGCCAATCAAGTGACATGGAATCATGCCTTGTTTCAAATCCTGTTTTAATCTCTTTGTTGTTGAACAAGTGCTTGCTTTTCAGCAAATTATCTAGCTTCCCCAAAGTAGAAAAGATGGAGTTCTATGTGGCAATCTCACCATTTGACTCCCAGCCCCTGAAAGCAGGGTCATGTCTGTCTCCTGCCTCCAGGACAGAGCCCAGCAGGAAACTGGCACTCCCAGCAACCTTAGGACAGGGAGAGTGCCATTGGCCCCTGCTCAACTCTCTGTGCTTGGCACCTCTTGTCTTCTGCCCAACCTTTGTTCCAGTTGCTGCCTCTAAAAGGATCACCTTTTCCCTTCTCTGCCTCTGTGGGTCCGCTGTGGCAGGGATTCCAGTTCCACAACCCCTCCACTTAGCAGCCTCCACTCTTGCTTCAGCCTTGGGAGTTGCTCAGCCCTGGTGCGCACTTCTCCTTTTGGCTTCTAGGTACTCACTGCACCATGTTATCTCTGATTTGTTTATATGGATTTCATTCAAGTGTTCCCAAAGGCTCTGGGCGTCTCCATCACCTCTGTGTCCTAGATCTTGTTTGTGCTGCCTACTTTCACTCCACCCCTTCAGTACCAGGAGAATGATCCTACGTGCCTTCCAAAGCCTGTCTCCTTTGTGCCTCTTCCATCAGGTCTTCATGGCCTTCACCTCCCAGCCCATGCCTAATGGAGAAAATCACTCACCCGTTACTGCATCTCCCCGAGGCAGCACAGTGCTGTGGAAGTAACTTGACTTGACGGTCTGGCAGGTGTGTGTTAGCATCCTTCATCCTTTGGGCCTTGACAGAAGTGCTCTCTGGGTCTTACCCTCCTCTGTAATGCCAGGGGCAATACCTGCCTTTAGGGTACTGAGGAATTAAACAGGACTAAGCAACCTTCACTGATGAAGACCTTCAGCACTTATTCCTTTTCTTCCCTTCATGCCCACAATTTGCCATTGTTATATATTCATGTCTGAGTCTCCACTGGGCCCTGTCTTTTCTGTCTTTATATCCGGGCATGTAGCACAAGACCTTGCATCAAGTGTTTGTTAAATGAGTTGGGAGACAGAAGTCACTTCACATAAACCTTTTGTGAATTCCTAGGATCTGTGAACAGTGAGTGCATGGAAGCTGGCAGGCAAAGCCCAGTGAGTCGCAGTGCCCAGTAAGACACACTGAGTATAGAGCGAGATCGGAACAGATATATTCATCCCACATGCACCTCTCACTGTAAGCCACAGCAGCTCCTGGAAATCTAGAACACTAGATTAGATGCTACTTTGGGAGCTGAGCACTACTACCAATCAGCTAAGACATTTCCAGTGGAAGTTTTGCCCTTTTCTAACTCAGTTTTCCTCTTAGAAAGATTCAACTTCAGAAGATGAAATCAATGTGATCAAGCCTATTTACCAACTGAGATACTTGAATCTCTGGGCCCATTGCTAGCATACCAAAATGGGGAACTTCCTGTAACTCCAACTCTTGAAAGTAACACTTCCTGATTCCATGGTTAGGTTTTCAGAAAATGGAACCACCTCAGAAGCTGCTGAAGTGTGCAGTGATAGCTATTTGCAACTAAAACATCTCCCATTTCTGTTTTCTAGGAGTTTCTTTTAATAGTGTTTACACTCAAATTTGGAGAGTCTTATTGCATCTGGCTGCTGATCCTTATCCAGATGTTTCTGATTTGGCCATGAAGGTGCTCAACAGTATCGCCTACAAGGTATGTGTGATGAGTTGTTTTCATTGAAGCTCTTGAGTTTCTGATTTTTAGTTATGAATATTCAAGCAAGGAACTACAGACATATTCAGGTCTACACCATGGTTTAGAAAATAAATAAATAAACTGAACTTTCAACACACGTTTTGAATCTGGAGATTTACAATATACCCTGAACTATATATATATGGCTTCAATTGAGACACACTTTGCTGTGTTTACTTACTCAGATCAAGGTAATGAGGTTAGGATTGTCATTACTTTTCATGATCCCCTTAATGCCTGTGTGAGCTATAGTGATGTTCCTTCTTTCATTTCTGATGGGGTAATTTATGACTGCTCTTATTCATGAAGAGTCTGGCTAAAGAAAACTTTTCAAAGAATCAGCTTTTGTTCTTATTGGTTTTTCTGTGTAGTTTGTCCTCTTTCCATTCTATTGCTAGATGGTTTTATCTTTACTGCTTCCTTTCTTCTGCTTACTCTGGTTTTAACTTGTTCTTCTTATTCTAGTTTCTTAAGGTAGAAGCTTAGGTCATTGATTTTATTCTTTGGGGAATGTAAACTCATCTCAGTCCTTTTTGTGAGCTCTGAGAATTTGGCCTACTGCCTTCTGGTTGTTTTTTCCCCAGCCTCATGGGTTTTCCCTCCATCCATGAGCAAATTAGTACCCAAAGACTCCAGAGGCCTCCCCTGCAGACCTCAGAAGCTCACTTCTCTCCAGTGCTCTGCCTTGCAAATTCCAGCCACCTCAACCTCCCTTGATCTCTGATCTGTGTCTCCTACTCACTGAAAGCACCGGCCTCTATATGTGCTACAGCCTGGGTCTGCCTCAGACTTTCTTATTGGAACCTGCTTGTAGGCCATAAGTTGGGACAGTTGTTTATTTCCCTTATCTTGGGGATCACAGTCCCATAGTATCCAATATCCAATGTCTGAAAACAATTGTTTTGCATACTTTTCTGGTTTTCTAGTTGTTTGTAGAAGTTGGATTATTTACCTGACAGTTAATCTTTCATGAATGGAACTAGATGTTATTTATTATAGCATTTAATTAATTTTTTGTAACTTTTTGAAATATCTCAAGCTTACAGAAAAGTTGCAAAAAGAATACAAGGAAAGAGAACACACCTAAGTAAGCTGGTGTGTTCTCTCAGCCCTCATTTGGCCCAGCCACAATGGAAGAGTTGTCTCAGGCTATCATTACTACCAGAGTCTGGAGGGTCTAGGATCTGTCCTAGTCCATTGTTTTTTCCAAATAAGTTATCAGGCCCTCCTCCCTCTCATTTGCTATGGCCTTCTTTGTCTTGGCCTCTTATCAAGCCAGAAGTTCCTACAGTTCCTCACCTCCTTTTTGTTGATAGCATATTTGCATGGCATTCGATTCCTTCACCTAAGTTATTTTCTGTTGATCTAATAAGTCTTATTCCTGACAGACTGAAATCACCTCATTGTCTGCAGTTGCTGCTTCGTGCAGTTCTTGGTAGTATCACAAGTAATAGTAACAGATAGCCTATTGGCCAACTCAGAAAGATAAAAATTGATTAATTCTGCACTGACCTCCCCTCCACTCAGTGGAATGCACCACTTCCTTCATCACCACTGGGTACATGGGCACCTGACAAGAAGTGGGCAATCTTCCCAAATATCTTTTATGTGTCACTGGCCTACTGAAAATAGCCGGTCAATGAAGTTTCATTGTATAATAGAAAAGCAAGATGTAATCCAATCATCTGCTTTTTCAGCTAAAGCAGGATCAATACAAAAATAAAGCTTAAATAGATATACATATAGATATAGATATGTGTGTGTGTGTGTGTGTGTGTGTGTGTATTATGGTCTGAGACCAAAGAGGAAGGAAGTAAGCAAATAGGAAGGAAATAAGGAGGAAAAGAAAGTTGGAAGACCTCACAAGCACTCCCAAGAAAACCCCCTGCAGAATTCCCCAAGCTAGTGCAGCAGGTTCTGAGCCATGCTCAGAGACGGGCTGAGGTTCTGGTGGGTCCAGGGCTAAAATAGTCATAATTACCTGCTATGTATTAGGGAAAATCTGTTCTTACCGTTTACCACTGCTCTTTCAGGCTCTAAATAGCCTCTCCCAATTTTAATTTAGAATTTTAAGATTGAGCTTTAAATAATCTTTTCACTTAAATAATTTTACAAGCTTTGTGTGAACTTTAATGAATGACTGAAATTTTTAGAATTTATATTCAAAGAAAGTAGAAACTGACCAGTTCACCATCTTTGCCTGCAGATCTCTGATACACAAGAATCTCTGGTAGCCTCGTCTTTACTCTTTGGGGCATGGAACAACCTATGGCCACAGACTGCCCTTGCCCTGGCCTGACCACACAGTTGGAGGCCAACGCTTACCACAGCCTTGACATCTTGGGTTCAAGCAATCCTTCTACCTCAGCCTCCCAAGTAGCAGAGACCACAGATGTGCACCACCATGCCCAGCTAATTTTTAAAAAAATTTTTTAAGATACACGATCTGGACAACCCCCTCGGGTCCCCTCCCACTGTGAGAGCTTTTCTGTCCTCTCAATAAAGCCTGTTTTCAAAAAGAGAGAGAGAGAGAGAGACGAGATATTATTATATTGCCTATATTGGTCCCAAACTCCTGGGCTTAAGTAATCTTCCCACCTCGGTCTCCCAAAGTGCTGGGGTTTATAGGTATGAACCCAACCTCAGAGAAGAGCTCTTTTGGAGACCTTGGCATAGCAGAATGCAGTGTATATCTCTATGTATGTGTGAGTGTATATATATGTGTGTGTCTATAAGTGTATATCTGTGTTGTATATGTGTGTGTCTGTCTGTGTGTGAGTGTATATATGTGTGTCTTTGTATGTCTTTATCTTGGTGTGTCTGTGTCTATGTGTATATATATATATATATATGTCTGTGTATCTGTAAGTGAGTCTGTGCCTATGTCTATGTGTGTGTATGAGTGTATGTATGTGTAGATGGTTGTGTTTGTTTTTAAGAATAAACATTGCTACTGAAGGATTTGGAAGCATAAACATTAAGGAAATTCTTTCCTGTCCTCATTTTAAATTCAAGAAATGCCTTATTTTCCTGCTCTGAGAACTGAGGGGATTACGTTTCATTTTACAGAGAAATGAGCCTATTTTAGATATTTAACTCTGAAGCCAAATTTTTGTTCATCAGAGTCAAAAACAGCCTTATTACTATGGAATGCCCTGTAGAATTCTATATGCAAATATAGAAATTGCTACCAGCTCTGTATAAAAAAACCCACACAGCTCAAGAGCTATAGTCTAATTTCATGTGTTTATATCCCCATTCCATAGACTTGGAGTTTTTGCTTTGCTTTTAGTTTTTATTAAGGAAAATTTCAAACCACATAGAAGTAGAAAGAAGAGGCCAGGCTCGGTGGCTCAGCCTGTAATCACGTGCTTTGGGAGGCCAAGGTGAGTGAATTGCCTGAACCCATGGGTTCGAGACCCACCTGGGCAATTTGGTGAGACCTCATCTCTACAATAAATCAAAAAAATTAGCCAAGCGTGGTAGCGCGCACCTGTAGTTCAGCTACTTGAAAGAATCACCGGAGCCCAGCAGGTCAAGGCTACGGTGGCCAGGAGTGGCCACTGCACTCCAGACTGGGCGACAGAGTGAGATTCCAACTCAAAAAAGAAAAAAAAAAGAAGTAGAGTGAAGAGACGGACGACGCTCAGGAGCCTGTCTTCGGCCCTAGCAGCTCTCACCTCAGGACCACTCCTACCGTCAGGGTTTTAGGATCACACTGAGAAAGAAACTTTGAGCGAAGGTGTTCAAGTGTCAGGGCCACATGTATTCACAATCACTGCTTATTTTAATATTTATGAGAAAATTCACGAGCATAAACTCACCTAAAAATATTGCTGCAGCCTCTTGATACTTTTAGGAGCCAGAGCACTGACTGCTGCTTCTGCTGCAGTACTTGTACAAACAGACATGTTGAAACTGAGACATTAACTTACCTAATTAAAAGTAAAGTGATCAGGCAACCCCTTCGGGTCCCCTCCCACTGTAGGAGCTTTTCTCAATAAATCCTTCTTTAAAAAAAAAAAAAGTAGAGTGATCTATTATGAAACAAAAGCCTAATAACTATAAAGAAAATAAAGGTTGAGATACCAGAAAAGTTTATTCAAAATTACCATTAAACTTGTGATGAGTACCCAGCTTCATATTTTCATAGCAGGGTTACTTACCAATATGTTTCTTTTAAAATCCTATTGTTGTGCTGGAATTTTCTCCTTCTCCTACTTAACAGTGTCTGTTAGAATCCAGGGGGCCGGTTCTGTTCATCCCTAACCCACGTTTCCTTCAAACTGGCTGAATCATAAGTTTCAGCAAGTTTACAATTAGCCTCTAGGCCAAGTAGTGCCATGCATCTGAAGTTGCTGAAATTCTCTTTACAGGTACCTTTTAAGTTTCTCTTTCAGCAATCTCAGTCAATGTGCATATAAACATTCTGATATTTTTTTGATCTAGTCAAATGGCACCTACTTAACTGAGTCAGAGGATTCTCTATTGTCACTACCATCCTCCCTTCAAAACTGCACCATGCAGTCTCCATTAGCTCTTTGGAACCTTTAGGCTCCCTTCTAGCTTGGGGCCCCTCATCCAGGAAACATGAGTTGCACTTCTGACCCCTGAAGACCCTCAGCTAACGGTCCCTCCGATGTCTGCTGTGAGGAAGTGTCCGACTGCCTCTCCCACCGAGTCTTGGGTCTCCACCCTCTCTGCATCCTCAGCCAGCATTTGCCTTACCCGTCTCCTTTGTTCTCACAACTCTACCCAGAGAAGGGATGCTCAGGATTATCAGAACAGCCATCTCTGGGAACATGGCATTCTAGCATATTTGTTCATACCTTAGAAGCATGAGTGTCTAGAGTCTGAAAACTTTTCAGACACGTGCTTATTTCCCTAGCTGCAGACTCAGAGACAAGGACATCATCAGCTTGGACTAGCCTGGCTACAGAAGTAGACGCTGGCCTGCTTGAGACTCACACTTCTAAACACTGGCCATGGGCCCCTGCCCAGCCAGCTTAGAAGCGCCCCCTGGAGAGCCAGTCTAGACAAAGGAGCTCAGTACCCTCCCCTGGAGATTCGGGCTCCATGGCTCTGGGGTGGCAGCCAAGAATCTGTTCTCACTGAGACTCGGCTGTGCAACTCATGGGGAGCTGCCACCCTCATGAGAGCCCACATGGGGATTCATGACCACAAGGTACTAGCATGGTCCTGGGGCCCATGGCTCCCTGCAAGTGAGGACAATGCCAGCTTTGGTCATGTGTCCAGTTCTGGCCCTGCTGGCCTTTGGCCAGTTACTTCATACCTCCCAGCTTGCATTTCTTCATCTGCAAAACTGAGATGTTGTAGGACCTAACTCCAAGAGTTGTGAGGATGAAATGCAGGAGCCTGTAAAACTATTGTCACTGTGGTTGGTCCTGTGGGGAGAGAACTGCACAAGATGAGCCACTTTTGTCAGCATTGGTGTGAGTGTTGTCATCTTCTTCTTCACCATCAGCACTCTCCTCTGTGGAGGTGGAGCCCTAGCAAATCCAGGAGGAACCCCTGAGCCCTTCCCTGTGCCCAGGTCCTGGGAGGAGGAAGTGGGCAGGGTGAGATTCCTCGGCCTCTGCCCATAGGGAGCTCTTCCCTGGGCTGAGCACCATGACCCAGGGGGAGACTTTCCCAAGGCTTTGTTTGTAACTAGCAGGCAATTAAAGTCTCCATGTTGTTTTAACTGAATAATACCTAGGACTTTTCCAGAGAAAAATTTATATTATTTACCTATTAAATGCACTTGGCAGGAAAATTACTTATAGAGAAATAGAAGCAGGTGCTTTTACAGGTATCTCTTCTCGATTATCAAGCAACCAGCGGCCTCTGCATTATACTTAGCCACAAATTACCTCTGGCTCATCCTTTGGGAATCCCTTTTTAAGAGTTTCTCACACATGAATCCAGATCCTTGATATAAAATTAACAGGAACACACAGTGAAATATTGTACTTCCTCCCAAGATAGAGCAGCCAGAAGCTTACATTGTTGTCCCAAACCCTGACTATACCAAGATCCAGTTGGGAAATTTACTGTCCAAGTCTCTACTGTGAAATGTCTTTACAGTATATTTCTTTGCATTGAATCAAACTTTCCTGTATCTTTGTAAGATGATATATTTCAGTTGAAGAACACTTTGGGACCAGGAGGAAGAGTGGGTCTCATTCCAGGCCTGGCTCCATGAATTGTACCCGGACAGTGGTGGGTAATTGACACACATGTCCATCCTCACAGAAAATGGTTATGTTTATGTTGGACTCTGAAGTGTCTGAGCTGAGAATTTGACTGTTAACAAAATTGTGTTTGCTGCCTCTGAAAGCTAGCTTGGAGAGTGGAAGAAAGGTACTGTCTTGTAGCCATGTCCTCGACTTTCTCGCTGCTGCTTCTCTCTGGACTCAGACCCACTAGCAGCCAGGAACCTTCTCTCAGACCTTCCAACAGGGAAAGTTTGCACGTCCAGTGATTTTTTTTGCAGGCTGTAAGTGAAGTGGGGGTACAGGCACATGGCCATGAAGAGCTGTATATCCTTAAGGCTGCTCAGGGCCCATGCAGGATGCTGAGGTCTATAGGCCCCCACTTGGTCCTCTGCAATTTGTAATCCCGCGCCCCAACATTTACAATCATGCTGTGATTTTTCTGTTAACTTTTCCTGGTGGGATGCTCTCCATTTAAGATAGTGGCAGGAACCATTCAGAAAGATTTCTCCCTAGAGTCTCTGCTGCCTCCCCTTCTCCTCCCTCCCCCCTGCCATGCCACCTGCAACCCTTGCTCTCTGAGTATCCTCTGTTCTCACACAGATGGTGTAGACAGGCAGGTTTGCCTGGTCACCTCCCTAGGGGACACTCTGCTCACGTTCACCATCGTGACCCCACACCCAGCACATAACAGCTACAACAGAACAAATGTTTGTTAAACAAATAGGAAGTGTTCTACTAAAGACTGCACCATCTAAACCCAACACCCTCTGACCACTAGTGCTCATCATGAAAATCTCCCAGCCAGTACCTGCCCATCTCTCTCAGGATTTCCAGAAATGATATAAAATCAGAGTTTCGTGGCAATAGCCATAGGTATAAATCACATAAAGTGGGCTGTCTTATTTGCCTCCAGGCTGCACATAGTCAAGCCCAGGGCTGATCAGTTCCCTATCCCAAAGAGTGAGCTGAGTTCATTGCCATGGCTCCTGCTGCTCCACTGCTGCTTCCCACTGACACCTCTGTCAAGGGTGGCAGGGGACTGTGCAGACCCACAGCCAGAGTGGGATGCCCTGGGGGCTCCTGAGTCACCAGTGACAGCCAGGTAGTGCTGAGCCTTTGTGCTCCGTAAGCATCTGAAAGCGCTGTGGGTTTGCTGAGGCTTTATTTCAATCCCAAAAGTTTTCTATCTTCCCCATCACCTCCCACTGTTTTTCCAGAAATTTTGAGAAGGCATATATTAAGTTTATAGTTTTTTAAGTTCACATTTCGTTTCTCTCTTTAGGGATTTTTTTTAAGGGATCTTATGGCTCTCAGGTTTTGTGGGGGGGGGGGGAGTGTGTGAGTATGGAGGGTTGGCCAAATAATTTAAGTACCAAGGCAAAAACAAGTTCATACAGAACATGTATTACTCTTGTAAAATAGAAACATTGTTTAAAGACTGCGGTTCCATTTTCTTGCTATTTTCATCGTAAAGTAAAAGGATTATCAGGAAAATGTTGATGTTATATAATGAGGACTTTTATGATTGTTTGGTTTTCTTTAATTTTCTATCTGTTGACTGAATTGTAGGTACAAGGTTCCTAACTTCTAAGTGAATAATTAAAAGATGTGAGGCCGGTGCAGGGCTCCCCTCAGGCATAAACTCTTGCAGATCGAGGTTTTGTCTGGCTCAGAGTGCTGCCCATGCCTTAGAACCAATGGGCTGGTGCTTGGGGAATGAATGACTCTTGGCTGAGGCATCAGTGGCTACCTAGTGGAGCTGCTGGGCCTATCCTTCTGACATAGAGGAGGATGCCTCTCGCCATCATCAGGCCCTTCTGGATGTGCACTATCTTTGGGGTCTAGAACCCAACAGAACCCTGGCCCCACCTGCTGTGCTGGGTGCTCAGAGCAAAACGGCCCAAAACCAACTTGGCAAGTGGGAAGTTTTGCCAACAGATGAGCAGTGATCATTCATGTGCCATTGTTCCCTCACATTTATTACTTCAACAGACAGCTGGTTTCCAAATCTACATAAAATCCTACTTTTAAAAAATCCAAACAAAACCACTTCCCTCCTGGACGCCAAGTCTCAAGCTGGTACACATCTTTTTCTGTGTAGAATTTCAAGCCCTGCGAATGTTTGTGGCAGGATGTTTACAGAACCTACGATCTTGTCTCCATCCACAGAGTGCTGCATTGAAAGGGATTGTTTTGAGCCTGGCCCTGAAATATGAAAAATAAAAGCAAAGACTAGTGGTATTCTTCCCTTGAGTAGGGTGACTGATCTTTAGAGGCACTGCCTGTGTGGGTAGTTGTGTCAGGACTGCCAACTGCTGGTTTGACTGCTGCCCTGCCTCCCCCACCACCATGGGCAGCTGCCCCCTCCCCCACAATCCCCCGCCAGCCTGTCCTCCCCACAGGGCAAATTTCAGAGCCATCCCTGCCCCAGAGATGAATGCCTCACATCCACACAGCGTGCCAGCTCCTCTACTAGGATGGTGTTTAGGACAGTCCTCAGTTATCTGGTCCCATATCAGCCCAGGATAACAGAGCCTGTTTTGCCACTGGAGAAAAGCCCAGACCCTCTGTAGTTTTCCCCTTCCCCTCCCCCATATCCCTGGAAGGTTTTCACCAGCTTCTCCAGGAATTCAGAGAGGGGCGTAAACAATTGCACGATTATGGTCCTTGGGCTGCTTCTGATGACTTTCCATCCTAGTGACCACCTGATTGGTAAAGTACTTTCTAACCCTGAACTAATGTTCCTGCCAGGGCCACCCCAGTCCTCAGAGAGCACATGGGTGATCCTTCCGGGCCCCAACACACAGACTCTCAACTGAGAGCTGAAGAGTTTGAGAGGATTGAACTCAAAGCCAAAGTGGTATGGAGGCTCGACCTCTCAGGCAAAGGGGAAGACGGTGAAGATTGGCCCCCAGAAGTGGTTCTTTTTTAAAGGAAGGAAGTGTGATGGTTGCTATCTTCCTAAACAAGTGCCTCAAGTCTTGACTCCTCAAGAACCAGGGGCAGAGATTCCTCCTCACACCTCAGAGACAGCCATCCCTCTGGCCGCACTGAACCTAGGTGAAATATTTCTAGAAGAGTAAAAGAATCTCATTTATCTTCAGGGTTTCACTTGGGGAAAAAGTTCAACTGGAACTTTCCACTGGTGTTTGAGCTTTCCTCAGCTAAAAGCCCTTTTCTGCAATTTTGAAGCTATTCGAAAGCAACTACCTACCTTGTACTTCTGCCTTGTAGCCTCAGCAGAGGTCATCCCCACCTGACCTTCCACTCCCTTGTGCCTTTGCTCCTCAGGCCACGGTGAATGCCCGGCCCCAGCGCATCCTGGACACCTCTTCTCTCACACAGTCAGCCCCCGCCAGCCCGACCAACAAGGGTACACATATCCACCAGGTGGGGTAAGTAGCCCACATCCCACCTGCCAACAAGCTCATCTACACAGGTCTGTCATGGTGACTGGAGGGGATCCCACTCACTTAACTCTCTGTTACTGCCAGTCTCCTTGCTCTCTCTTTCCTCATTGATTTCCCTCTTCTTTTCTCCTTCTAGCATGTATGTGTTCTCTCCCACCCTCTCTTTCTCTTTCTTTCTTTTCCTCTCTCCCTCCTCCTTTCTCTCCTCCTCTTTTTCTCTCCCTCCCACCCCTGTCTTTCTCACACTCACCCTGTATCTGTCTGACCTGAGATCCTTCCTAGAATTCTTCCCCGTCTTGAGGAATCCTTCATTTGCACATATCATAACAGCAAAAGTTGAACTAAGCATGAGTCTGTGGTCTTTCAGAATTGTGTAAGAGAGAAACTAAATTCTTTAAGGTGACCAACAGATGGACTTTCCTCTGTTACATCAGTGTTTACACCGCAGAAAGCAGTATGACCATGCACAGGACTCAAGTAGGGCAGACGCATGCCACTGACTCGTCCTGGCCCACCTGGCTCTGAGCTGGATTGTGAGTCCTGTCCTAGCTGACCTCTTGGGGCATCTATGTTTATTGAAAGTCAGTTCTTAGATACCACCAGGCACATAGCTAGAGCAGTTGTTAACTCAGCATCAGTAGTTGAGATTTGGGAGTCACACTGCTATGTAGGGCATTTGAGGGAGTTCTTAGGGCCATCAGCATCCTCTGGCTGAGGTGGGTGGTACTAGAAGTTGTCTAGTGTTTCTTCTCGAAGTGCCAGACTCTTGGAAGAATGTGGCGTTTATTCTTCTCCCCGTGGCAGAGGCTCCCCGCCGACATCCAGCACAAGCAGCTCCAGCCTGACCAACGACGTGGTCAAGCAGCCAGTCAGCCGAGACCTGCCTTCCGGCCGGCCAGGCACCACAGGCCCCATGGGGGCACAGTACACCCCCCACTCCCACCAGTTCCCCCGCACACGGAAGATGTTCGACAAAGGCCCAGACCAGGTACAGAGACTCAAAACACTGTGTGATCTGTAAATATGCAATCTACTGAGCTGGATGCCGAGAGCATTGCTTCCCAGATGTGGGGCGTGAGACCTTGGATCTGGATCATTTATGTCACCTCAGAGTGGAAGAAAGATCCTTCCCCTTGGCCCTTGTGCCAGTCTCTGCCCCTGGAGACCTGGGTGCTGGCCCCTCATTCCCTCGCCCCTGTCTGCATGGCTGCCTCTTTATGATTATTGTAGGGGTGTATGTCTGGGTTCACCGTTCTTGACAATGTCCATGTAACAAAATAAGGATATGAATTAATTTGCTTTTCTTTCTTTTTGGGCAAATAGTATCTTGCTTCAATTTGATGTGGCAGCTGCTCTAGAGGGTTTTTTCTGAGTGGTTGTTTGTTTTTTCTGTAGACATCCAATCACACTACATAAATATGAACACTCTCTTTGCCTTTAAGTTGAAAAAGAAATTTCAGGAGAGAGGAATTTGTACTTTTGTTTGCCAGGGTTGTGAGAACTGGTAAGACAGCCACTGATCTGGAAACTTCTGCTGTCTCATCTAGATGTTTGCCACTGTCTCGGTCAATGGCATGAAGTCTAAAGAAAGTGGTTCAGGGTGAGCCAAGCACCCCTGACTGCCTCGGGCACCAATAGCAGTGAGGAACTCCCTACAGCAGAGGGGGATGCGATGGTTCACTTTATAATCCAGTAATTTTAAAAAAGAGGTTACTTAGCCACCTTGCAGAGTGCCATTGGAGCAAGAGTCAACATGTTGGTGATAGAAGGGGCACCGTGGCAGCTGGGCAAGTTCCTACAGATGCCATTCAGCCCCAACCCCACTCTCTCTATTCCTCGATAGGGAAGGAGCAAGAATTACCAACAAACTCCAAGCGAAGGTGTAGCCTCCTGCCTGGGTCCTGAGCCAGGCAGGAGGGCCAGACATGGGAGAGAAGGAGACCATGGTCCAGGGAAGCAGCACAGTTGGCAGCCAGCATGTGCAGTTACCCCACCTGACTGCCCTTGGCCATGGTCCCACTGTCAAGCCAGAGCAACTGCCTCGGGGAGAGATTGCTGTATCTGCCCCCAGATGATGGGGAGCTTCCCTCTGCCAAGGCGCAACATGAGGGATGCCTTCAGGCCCTCCCTGAGTGGGTGACATGGCACAAGGGAACCTCCATGCCCATTCTCACTGAGCAAAGTAAATATTGACTCTGACAGCCTTGGCCACTGCAGGTCCCATACTGGGAAACAGCCAAAGCACAGTCCTAAGCAACTGCTAGGGTCTTCTGTCTTAAGAGGCCCTAGCCAGCTCATGCTAGCTGTGCTCTGTGTCCGGGGCCATCCTGCACAAGGAGCCCTGTTCTCAGCCCTAAGCTGTGTCGCCTCTGGGGGTGCAGCTCCAGGACTGGGCAACAGAGGCTCTTCAGGGTTGGTGAACTGGCCTTGTGGACCCACATGGGCCCTGTCTAAAGAGTCAGCTGGAATTGGCTGGGGGAAGGGAACATGGGTTTACAGGCCAAGTCGTGCTGGCCAGCCCAAGAGACAAGGGCAGACACTGTTACTGAGCACGACATGGATGGCACTTCTGAGCTGGGGCTCCCTTGATCCCTTTTCAGGCATTTGGGGCTTTTTGGTCACCAGAATGCAGACATGGCTGTCCCAAGAAGCCAGGCCGTTGCTAACCAGGATGACTTTGTGCCTGTTGTGAGCTCTTTGAGGCATACAAAGAAGCACTGGGAATAAATAACATGCCTGACTGTTGTTTCTTTTTCCTTCTAATCCTCGATCCAAACCTTCCAAAGACTGCGGATGATGCAGATGACACTACTGGACACAAAAGCTTCATCTCCGCCACGATGCAGACAGGGTTCTGCGACTGGAGTGCCCGATATTTTGCCCAGCCTGTCATGAAGGTACTTTGGGAGTGCAGATTCAGAGTGGAACCCTAGCCAATGCATGTCCCTCCTGCTTCCTTGAACACAAACTCTCGATGTCTCCTAGACCTCGCCCTCCAGCTGTCTTCTGTCCCTGGCTGTCCCTGTCTCTGGCCCTCAGTGCCTGAGGCCCTCTGCTTCTTACACAAGTTGCCAGTTCACACTCCCTTCCTGGGAGTCTAAGCCCCCATTCTCCCCTTGCGCTGCTGGCTTACTGTGGCTCCGTCAGCCCTGATGGGGGCTGCCCAGGTCACAGGTCAGGAACCATGACCTGAAGCAAGTGAGCAGGGTCTGGCAGGGCCCCTCTGCTACACTACAGCCTCCCCACCGACCTTCTGTGGTTCCTGTCCCACCACGCTTGCAGCTGTGGGAGGGTTGCTGTCAAGGTAGGGGTGTTAACAGTTAAGATAGAACAGCAAAAGAAGCAGACTTCATTTTCCTTCCTGTCATCTCAAAAAGAAAAAGGCTGCCTTTTTGGAGCTTGCCATGTAACAGGTGTCACTTTGCCTTAATTGACAAGGTCACGCCAGGCTCTCCTGTTCCCTAACAGTGAGGATTGTGTGAGGCCTGTTCCCAGGCCACAATTGGGTGACTCAGAGATTTGGGGACTGTTAGACAAGTTCTAATGCATTCGGGCTTACTCCACAATGCTATCTTTCAGGCTTAATTGTCACAGCCGTAATGTGTACTGCAGATGCAGTGGCTTTGTCACTGCAGGCTTGAACCAATGTCCAGGGTGATGGCCGGAGTCTCTCACTGTGGGATGAGGCAGGAGCTCCACTTTGTCAGCATAGAATCTCTACTGCTCGTCTCTCTGCAGGGGATTCTGCAGGGATTCATGTTTAGATTTCCCCTAAGTTCAAAGCACATTCTTAGAAAACCTTCTTCCACCTCCCTCGTAGATCATTGAAAATGGAAAATTGCAGCCTATTCTTGACTGTATATCAGGTGACATGTCTAAGTAATTTCCACGAGCAGTACTTGGATGCTTTATTATGGCTTGGTTCCTGCTTTCTTTTTCCTCACAGTGAATACTGATTTTTTTGTCCATAAAAACACAAAATCATCAGTCAGTGCCTGAGGCAAGTCATAAAGTCCTAATTTATTGAGCCCCTTTGCCAAAAAGGGAGAGTAGATCTCTCTTCCATTTTTTAAACGAACCTAAGAGTAAGTATAAAAATGGCCCAACTTTTCTGGAAAGCAGTTTGGCAGGAAGTATCAAATGCCTTAAAAAGCTCTTCCCTTTGACTCAGTAATTCCTTTGCTAAAATACTGTCTCAAGAAAATGATCAGATATAGATGATCTCTATATTATTTATAGTAGTGGAAATTGAAATTCGCTTAAATGTCCAGCAGAGGGTGAATGATAAAAAAAAAAAAATGAAATATTTGATGAGATATTATTGGAGCTATTAAAAAAATTAAAATTATTTAGTGACATAAGGGACTGCTCATGATAGAAGTTTTTAAAAAGAAAAAAGCAGGCCAAGGAACTGGATCTGCAGAATGAACATAGTTGAATATGCCTTGCATAGACAGATGCACATCAGAAAAAGACCAAAAGAAACAAACCTTAAGCCAAGTATAGTGGCTCACACCTGTAATCCTAGTACTTTAGGAGGCCAAAGCTGGAAGATTGCTTGAGGCCAGGAATTCAAGACCAGCCTAGGCAGCATAGTGAGACTTCATCTCTACAAAAAATCAGAAAATAAGCTGGGCATTGTGGTACATACCTGTAGTCCTAGCTACTTGGGAGGCTAAGGTGGGAGGATGGCTTGAGCCTATGAGTTCAAGGCTGCAGTGAGCCATAATTGTGCCACTGTACTCCAGCCTAAGTGACAGAGAGAGACACTGTCTCTCAAAAAATAAAAAGAAAAGCAAACAAACAAACCTTAACTATGGATTTGCAAAGGACATGATTATGGTGACCCTGAGTTTGCTTTTTTCCCCCAGCTTTTCTATGGTTTCTATACAAAGCATGAAGTACCTTTATAGTGGGGTACTTCATGCTTTTTTTAGGGAAGGTATTAAAGAAACAAACTCCAGGAGATCATTGAGGCATGTGATTAAGCTGTGTCAACAAGCTCTCACCCAGACACGTTGGCTGGCCCCTACTTACCTTTGGGTGGCATTAGCTGTGTTGTCCCCCTGCAGATGGAGAGAAGTGCCCTTTCCCAGTCACTAGGGCTCTTCTGGTTAAGTAGATGAATATTGGAACTTGTATGAGGTAAGCAAGGGTGACCCAAATTATAAATGAGTAGGAGCCAGGAGACAATTAGACACTTGTATTGTGGATAGTGAGTTGTCCTTTAGAACTATGGTATAGTCTGTTTAAAATTAAATGGAATTAGTCTAATATTAACAGGAGTTTGATTTCCTTGATACAGGGCCTTGCTTAAGGCAAATAAGGTCAAGCAATTAAGAAACCTAGATGATCTGGTTTTCCTTCTTGATGAAATGGCAATGGCCATAAATTATGGCAAATTCTGGGTGTAATAATGAGAGGCTTTTTCTTGAAGTCTTTGAAACATGCCTATTCTCAGTCATCTATATATTATGGAAGGGAGGAATGGGATAGATAATGCAATACTCAACTTTCTTAAACTTAAAAATAAATTTGGGCAGAGTGGGGCGGGAAGAAAAAAAAATGAATTTGATTTTTTTCCCAAAGTATTTGCTCTCCTTTCCTAAGCATTAAAATGAGCAAGCCTTCCATAAGTATACGTCGTCTGATTACAGGGCAAGTTCCCCAGAGGCATGGGGAATGCCAGCCTGCTGGAGCCATGTCAGGAACGCCTCTGCAGATGTGTGGTTGTTTGTGTGCAAGCCCCAGGCCAGCATCCACTCCGTGGCCAACGCCACACCTCCTTCTCTTAAGACGCAACAGCAATTCCCACTGCCTTTGTGTTCTTCTGTTTGTATCTCTGAGACTCCCCACCAGCACGGAGGAGTTGGAGGGTTCAGCCTTGTGGTCTGGCCCTGTCGGCAGGTTCTGAAGCATGGATACTGCAAATGAGATGGTCCGGGAGGGTCCATGTAGAGCTGACATTTAAACACAGGAGACAGTCAGGAAATCATTGTAGAATAAATTAGCGATTATTTTCCTCTGACCATGCTAAGTGTGTGAAACCAAACTCTCATTTGGTTGTAGCTTGAAACAACAAGCTCTGGGTGTCACAATTGAATATAACACTCTGCTGTGATTAAGTGTCAGCTCTAACTCTTGATAGCAACTGCATAACTTAGGGGGCTTAATCTTAGGGGGTTTAAGGACTTGAAGTGATTTTTCTTTTACATTAATTAGAGACTTTTTCTGAACTTTAGAAGAAGAAGCAGGGCATGTTTTATTTTATTTTTTAAAAGTCTCCTACTTTTTCTAGATGGCATTCATAAGGGTTTTCTTTTTATTAATGTAATTAATTGTCTAATGACATGTCTGTATAATAAACTGCATTAGGAACTTTTTTTTATTAGTCTACTTCACATATAAACTAAAAATAGCTCTAAGGCTAAGATTAAACCTCAAAAAGAGTGAAAGAACCTCAAACCCTAAACTGCTTCAATGGTATATAAAAAACTAAAATGTTCACTAGATAATGAAGTTACACCCAGTGTTACAGTAATGTGCAGCAAAATGGCTGGTAGGATTGAGCTCCCCAAAACACAACTGTAATGACAATTTTTGCTAGCTTTTTAAAATCAGGTCACAGTCAGATTTCTTACAAATCTGTGTGACAGAAAAGAGCCATGCTCTGGACGTGGCTCACCTTTGATTGATGAAACAACCTTCTCTCTCCCCTATGTTGGTTTACAGATCTCACATCTGTTTTAGGAGCCACAAAAGAATGTTAAAAATGGGTTGTCATTTGCGTGCTTACAGAAGTAGTATGATTTTTTTCCTTCTTTCAGTTGACAAATTTCAAAGATTAATTCTATCCAAAGATTGGCTTACAAGGGTGTAGGAAGATGAGGACTCTCAGACACTATTGGTGGGTGGGTAAAATACTACCTTTGTATAGGACAATTTGCAGTAGCTATCAGAATTATGAGTATGTATACCTGCAAAATCCGCAATCCTGCTCTGAGAAATACATTCTTAAAAACCACTAATATACACATGCATAATGATATATCTCCAAAGATGTTCATTACAGCATTATTTGTAATAGCAAAAAGTTAAAAACCAAAAAAAGTAACTAGTAGGAGAATTAATTTTAGAAGATGCATCCATTAATGGAGTACTATATGGCTATTGAAATTGAGTAATATCTATCTGTGAGGGCTTGGTTGAATGTCTTGATATCAGGTAAAATAATCAAATTGTATGAAATTGGTTCCATAGGTCTGTATAGGCATAGAAGGAAGCTTGGATAGTTACTCATCAAGCTAGTCATGGTGATTTCTAGAAGGTGGGATTAGAGTCAGGCAGAAGACCTGTTCTTTTTCCATCATATACTTCTGGGCTGTTTGATGTTTTCAGAAAGAATGATTATTAGTTTTATAATTTAAAATGAATTAAAATATAATTTCAATGACAAAAAATATCAGTAAAATTGTTTTATGACATTGTGTATAGAGTGAATAAACATTTATCTGAGCACAACCCTTAAAGCATCAGCAAACTATTACATCTGGCCGTTCTGCAAAGAACACAGGTCTTTTTTTGCCCAGATGAGCGTGAATGAACTCTCAGGGTAGTTGCCAAACTTGCTCTGACCTTTACTGTATCTGTACATCCGTGAAGCTGGTTTCTTAAGTGCATTATTAAAAACTCAGAAAATAAAATTTTTAGATACTTGAAATCACCTTTAATCCATGCACACCCACAGTTCCCTCCCCACCATTGATGTTAAAACATGTACAATTTTTATATCCTGCCCTTTTCACTTAGACGGTGAACGTTAAGCATTTTCTCATATAGTCTTCCACATAAATGACTTTTTCTGGGTTGGGGTTTTTTTTTTTCCCCTGTGAGAAATGACACTGTATGACATTCTTTACACAAACCTCCAGGCAGATAGAGCCTAAGAATTTTACTTAGTCTCACCCTCAGATTATGCCACATCACTTTAGTCTGTTGTGGGCTTCACCCGCGTCAGTAGGCCAGCTGGTGCCTCCCCAGCTCAAGTTTCTAAAACGGGAGCTTCCTGTTCTTTCCTGGAAAGTTCAGAAGGAAAGCAAAGGGATAGGTCGATTCCCCTCCAGGAATACTAGAATAGAATGAGTAGTTGTTTTTGGATGAAAGCTGCATGAAGAATATGGATGGGTGGGTGGAAGTGGGAGACTTAACTACGTTCTCTGACCTTGTTTCCACTTGGCCACTACCAGCAGGACACTTGTGCTCTTGCCTGCTGGGCAGTGGGGCCACGTCTTCCCATTCCACAGACAGTGACCATGAGATGCCTCTCTGCTAGTCTTCCAGCATTCTTGGCCGAAGCACCAGTGTACACTGAGCTTATAAATCATTGCTGGATCTTAAACAATCAGGGGTCCCGTTTTGTTGATTAAATCAGATGTGTTCTTTTTTTGAAGATGCTTCATTGTAATTGCTCAGTGTTATATGAATTAAGTACTGTAGTAATTCTAAATATGGTATCCTAAGAGAGTTTTGTCCTGATTTTGCTTGGCTGCATGTGCTAAGGATCCTGTAAGGATCCTGCAATTCCTTCTGGCCTTAAATGAGTGAGAAATATTGGTCTTTCAGAAGCTTCAACCTTGGCCAGGCGCAGTTGCTCATGCCTGTAATCCCAGCACTTTGGGAGGCTGAGGCAAGAAAATTGCTGGAGCCCAGAAAATATAGCAAGACCTAGTATCTACAAAAAAATTTTTTAAATTATCCAGATGTGGTGGCATGTTCCTATAGTCCCAGCTACTTGGGAAGCTGAAGCAGGAGGATTACCCAAATCCAGGAGGTCAAAGCTGCAGCAAGTCATGATCATGCCACCACACTCTAGCTTGGTTGACAGAGTGAGACCCCAACTAAAAAAAAAAAAAAAAAAAAAAAGCTTCAGCCTGGTTCTACCTCTACCTAGTATGTAGAAAGCTGGAGAGAACAGCACTCTCACCTTGGAAATTTTTTTAAAAGTTCAAATAAATGACAATATCCTGATTTTTCTTGAGCCCATCAGAAAGCTGAGGTTCCACGGAAACTGGGTTGCCTGAAAGGGAAAGGAAGTCAGTGCCTCAAAGGTGAGCCCTCCAATGAGCACTGACTTACCTGTAGCAGAGCAGGCAGGAGAAAGAATTTGCCTAAAATTCTTGGTGAACTGCCAAAGGCTGACTGTAGACCAGCCTAGAATCTTGAACACTTGGAAGCCACAGGCTGCATAGGCAGTTCTCTATGGACTTCCACTGAGCCCTCACTCAGAAGATTGGGGTGGGAGACTGGGAAAGCCCTTCTCAGAGGTGCTGACCTGGAGGAGAGGAACAGCCTCTCCTGTTAGAAAGGCCCTAAGTATAAGAGAACTATAAAGAATTTGAAGCTGATTGTGCAATGAATGTGACCACAGCAACAACAAAACCCAAGCCCATCTCAACAACTCACTATATTGGCTCAACTCTCTAATGGTCTAGCAATAGAGACATACCCATTTCTAGCATTAAAAATATCTGTTTACCCTAGTCTCTACTACTACACATGAAGTCTGGGATTCATTCAAAAATTAGGTGATGCCCTCCAAAATAAGACAAATACACCCATCATCCAGAGACCAAGCAGAACCAGACTCAGAGATAATACAGATGTTGGGACTAACAGATGGAATAGAAGTAACTAGGATTAATATAATGAAAACATTCATGGAAAAGGTAGACAGCATATATGAACAGATGAGGAATTTCAGTAGAGAGATGAAAACTAACAAGGAGTCAAATGGAAATGCTAGAATTTTTTTTAAAAAAAAACATAAAAGGATGAAGAATGCCTTTGAGAGGTTTACCTGTAACCTCAAATAGCCAAGGAAATAATCAATGAATTTAAAGATGGGTTTGTAGAAATTACCCAAAATGAAATACAAAGATTTAAAAGAGTGAAAAAACAGCAAAAACAGTGCAGTTCATCCAAGAGCTTTTGGATACTATGAAACAGTCTAACATATGTGTAATTAGAATCCCAGAAAGAAAAATGAGAAAGAACAGGCAGAAGAAATATTTTAAGAGATAATGGCCAAAAGTTTTTCTGAAAATTATGAAAAACATCTAACCACAGATCCAACAAAGAGACCTCAAAGCAGGATATATACAAACACAGACAGGCTCACACACACATAGCTAGACACACCATATTTAACCACTAGAAACCAAAGATAATGAAGACCTTGAAGACTACTAGAGAAAAAAGTCACATTACATGCAGAGGAACAAGATAAGAATCAGTATAGACTTCTCATCAGAAACTATGTAAGACAGTAGACAATGTAAATATCTTTAAAATGCTGAAGGAAACAATTGTCAATCTAGAATTCTGTACACAGTGAAAATATCTTTCCCAAAAGGAGGTAACAAGAACATGTTCTCTCTTGCCACCTTTTTCAACACTGTACTGGAAATTACAGCCAGGGAAGTTAGGCAAGCAAAAGCAAAAGGCATTTTATTGGAAAGGAGAATAAAATTATCTCTAATCACAGGTAACATGATCCTAAATATTGAAAATCATAAGAAGCTTGATTTAATAAGCTATTAGGACTAAAAAACAAATGCAGCAGTGTTGCAGCATATGAGATCAATATCCAGTAACCATTTATATGTTTGTACTCTAGCAATAAGCAATCTAAGCATGCAATTAAGCCAGCCTAAGTAACATAGTGTGACCTTGTCTCTACAAAAAAATCAAAAACATTAGCCAGGTGGGGTGGCGAGTGCCTAAAGTTTCATCTATTTGGGAAACTGAGGCAGAAGGATTGCCTAAGCCCAGGAGACCAAGGTTGTGATGAGCCATGATTGTGCCACTGCACTCCAACCTGAGCAACAAGAGTGAGACCTTGACTCTAAATAGATAAATAAATGCAATTAAGAAAACAGTTCCATTTACAATAATATCAAAAATAATAAAATACTTAGGAATAAACTTAGCAAAAGAAATGTAAGACTTGTACTAAAGGCTATAAAACATTATTGAAAGATATTGAAGAAGACCTGCATAAATGGAAAGAAATCACACACTTATAGATAGAAGACGTAATATTAAGTTAGCATTTTTTTCCCCCAAATAGATCTGCAGATTCCACACAATGCTTGTGAAAATCCCAGCTGCCTTTTTTGCAAAAACTAACAAACTGATACTAAAATTTGTACAGAGATGTAAGGGACCCAGGATAAGAGATGTAAGGGACCCAGAATAGCACAAAAGAAATTGTAAAAGACAAAAAAATTGAGCACCTCACACTTCCTGATTTCAAAACTTACAATATAGTTACACTAATAAAGACAATATGATATTGGCATAAGGACAGACATATATAGAGATCAATTGGATTAGAATTGAGAGTCTAGAAATATACCTTCCATCACTACCTTATGCCCACAAACTCAACAACTTAGATGATATAGACAACTCCTTGAAAAAGATAAACTACCAAAACTTAGTAACAAATTGATAACTTGATAGTTTTTGTCTATTAAAATTAGTTTTTAATTAACAGAGAAAACTTCAGATCCATATAGTTTTACTGACAATTCTAAGAAAATCTAAGAAATAAATAATGCCAGTTCTATACAATCTCTTACAGAAACTTAAAGAGGAGTGAATATATCTCAACTCATTGTATGAAGGCAACATTATTCTGATAGCAAAGCCAGACAAAGCCATTACAAGAATAAAAAACTACAAACAAATATTCTTCATGAACACAGACCCAAAATCCTCAGCATAGTATTAACAGGGTCATTATACAAAAATCTATTGCACTTCGACATGAACAATTGGAAATTGAAGTTTAACATCAGACTAGGCACGGTAGCTCATGCCTATAATTCCAGTACTTTGGAAGGCTGAGGCTGGAGGAGTGCTTAAGTCTAGAAGTTCAAGGTTGCAATGAGTGGTCATTGTGTCACTGCACTCCAGTTGGGGCAACAGAGTAAAACACTGACTCAAAAAAAAAAAATAGTAACATCAGTACCATTTACAATAGCACACTAAAAAACATGAAATACTTAAGTATAAAACTTTAAAAAGTATAAGTGCAAGTTCTGTATGCTGAAAAATATAAAACACTGATGAAAGAAATCAGAAGACCTAAATAAATGGAGACCATGCTTATAGGTTAGAAGACTCAATAATGTTAAGATGTCAGTTCTCCCTAAATTGATATATAGATCAATGCAACCCCAATCAAAATCTCAATAGGATTTTTAAATTTAAAAATGTATTCTGAACTATGGGGGAAAAACAAGGAAACTAAAATAACCAAAATGTCTTTGGAATAAGAGAATACAGTTTGAGAGCTCACTATCTGATTTTAAAACTCACTCTAAAGTTAAAGTAATCAAGATAGTGTAGAGTTGGTAAAAGGATAGACACATAGATCAATCAATGAAGCAGAACAGAGAAATTGATTCACACAAATATGTCCAACTGATTTTCAACAAAGGTGCAATGACAATTCAACTCAATGGAGAAAGGATAGTCTTTTCAACAAGTGGTGGTGGAGCAGAGTTGGACATCCATATGCCACAAAAGAAAAAAAAAACAACAACCCTCAATCCATACCTCACACCTTTTTTTCCCCCCAATTGCTCTTGTTCTTTTTTTTAACCCTAATTTTTCTTTTCTTTTTCTTTTTTTAAAAACTTTTGTAACAGATGTATTGAGATATAATTCACATACCATACAGTTCACTCATTTAAAGTGAACAATTCAATGACTGTTAGTATCTTCACAGAATTGTGCATCCACAAACAGACTACAGTCAATTTTAGTGCATTTCATTAACTCAAAAAGAAACTCCACACCTCTTAGCTATCATGTCTTCCACTTCCCCGGCGGCCTGCACCCTTTCCTACCTTTAGGCAACCACTAATCTACTTTCTGTATATACATTTGCCTGTTCTAGCTATTTCATATAAGTGAATTCAAACACCGTGTGGTCCTTTGTGACTGGCTTCTTTCACTTAGCATGTTTTCAAGATCCATCCATGTTGTAGCATGTACGACACACATTACACCTTATACAACAATTAACTCAAAGTGATTTATAACCCTAAATGTAAAATCCAAAACTATAAAACTTCTGGAAGGAAACAGGAGAAAATATTTCTGAGCTTGGGTTAGGCAATGACTTTGATAAATTTGACTTCATCAAAATTAAAAATTGCTTTTTGAAAGACAGTTAAGAAAATGAAAAGACAAGGCACAGACTGAAAAAAAATTGTAAATTATATATCTGATAAAGATCTTGTGACTAGCACACATAAAGAACTCTCAGCATTTCATAATAAGAAAAAAGGCAACCCAATTTAAAAAATAATGGCAAAAAACATGCACAGACACTTCACCAAAGAAGATATACAGGTGGCAAATAAGCACATGAAAAGATGTTTGATGAAGGCCAGGTGCAGTGGCTCACACCTGTAATCCCAACACGTTGGGAGGTCATCATGGGAGGATTGCTTGAGCCAAGGAGTTTGAAACTAGCCTGGGCAACATAGCAAGACCTTGTCTCTACAAAAAAATTAAAAATTAGCCTGGCATGGTTATGCACACCTATAGTCCCAGCTGCTCAGGAGGCTGAGGTGAAAGGAGGTTGAGACAGTAATGAGCCATGATTGTACAACTGCACTCCAGCCTGGGTAACATAGTGAGACCCTGACTCAAAAAAAAAATGATGTTTGATGCTAAGGAAGTCAATCATTAGGGAACTACAAGTCATCACAATGAGACACCACTAAAAATCTATTAGGATGTCTAAAATCTTAAAATCTGTCAATACCAGGTGCTAGCAAAGGATGTGAGGCATCTAAAACTTTTTTGGCTGGTACAAATACAAGATACAGAAAAGTAGGTTTGACTATTTCATAAGTTAAACATATGCTTACCACACAACTCAGCAGTTCTATTCCTAGATATTCACCAAGAGAAAGGAAAACTTCTATTCATTCAGAAACCTGTATGTGAATATTTATAATGAATATTCATAGGCTCCAAATACTGGAAACAACCCAAATATCCTTCATCTGGTGAACAAATAAACTATGATATACCCATATAATGGAAGACTAGTTAGAAAATAATTTTCAATGAGCTACTGAGAAATGCAGTAGCACAGATGAATCTCAAGTATATTATGCTGAATGGAAGAAGCCATTCAAAAGACTGCATACTTTATGACCCATTTATACAACAGTCCAGAAAAGGCAAAACCGTGGGGGACAGAAAACAGATCAGTAGTTGCCAAGGACCAGAGCTAAAGGGAGGATTTGACTATAGGGAGGCACATAAAAATTGGGGGCGAGAAGGCAGAACGGTTCTATATCTTGATTGGTAGGTCACATGACTAAGCATTTGTCAAAACTCCAAATGATATCTAAAGAGGGTGGAATTTACTGTATATAAATTATGTCTCAATCAACTGGACTTTGAGGGGGAAAGAAACCTTTTCCTCTTTTGTATTGAAGTCCCACTTAGGATTATGTAAACACCCACGTTTGGGGGACATTGTTGTTGTTTTCTTTTTGAGACTGTGTCTCACTCTGTCACCCAGGCTGGAGTGCTGTGGCATGAACTCCTGGACTCAAGCTATCCTCCCACCTCAGCCTCCTGAGTAGCTAGGACTATAGGCATGCACCACCACACCTGGCCGTTTTTGTTTTGTTTTGTTTTGATTTTTTCTTTTGCAGAGACAAAGTCTCACTGTGTTGACCTGGCTTGAAATCCTGTGTTCAAGCAATCCTCCCACCTCAGCCTCCCAAAGTGCTGGGATTACAGGCATGAGCCTCTGTGCCTGGCCGGTTTGGGTATAAATATATATAGTGAGCTCTGATCTTCACTACAGAGCTCTATAGCTGTTGGTAGTTTGGCGATTAGTTGTGGCTCAAAGAGTATTTCTGTGTATGAGATTTACACACAAGGCATTGACTGAATCAAATCAACCCTGTTGCCCATAGAACATTTCAGCATACTACCACCTCTCCGTACATGGAGGGGTGACTTTATTGTTTATGTAAGGGAGAGGTAATTTATTGCTAAACGGTGGGAAAAATAATAAAAAGTATCCAAGTGAAAAGCAGGTAGCAGAAGCAGATTTGATCTTGCTTCTTGTAATCAGAGCATGCCTTGTTTTGTGAGTAGAAACTGAGGGAGCTCAGAGTCTAAGAATTTATTGTCAGTACTAACAGGTCTTCCTACAGGCTCCTTTCCCCTTTGCCTTCACCCAAGCCTTTCTCAATCTTGATAGTCATGTGCCTGTTTTATCCCTGCACCCTGAACCTTTTTAAATTCAGACAGATGGAAAATGAGACTCAACCCTAGGACTCACAAGTTCACCTAGAAGGATTTACTCCACATGAAAATGTCCCAAACTGCTGCCCTCCTATAAGTCTTCTGGGGACCCTCTAATCTTCCTTTGTTCCTGAGCCCCAAGTTTTTCTTTGCAATGAGAAAGGAATTGAGCTTCATTGGTTTTCAGCTGACGTGTCTCTGTGGGAGGATTCAGAATTGTAATTGGTTTCTGTCTGGGTAGAAGCCAAGAGGTGTGAGAAATCCACGGAGTGTCATGATCCTAATCATGTAACACTATTACTGACACCCACATCCTCCAGGAGCTCTATTTAGAGGGAAGCTCAGCACAGGCTCTTGTTTACTGAAAAGCTTTTATTCAGCCTGAAGAGAAATGGGTAGAGAGGAGAACCAGTGATTAAGTGTAGCCATGAGCGGAAGTCATCTGTTGTGCAGTCTCATTTGTTCCCTCCGTCCCAAGCGCCAGCGGTCCCATCCCCAGTGGGTGGGTCCCTGCCATCCCTCCTGACAGCTCTGCCTCTCCATCCACCCCCACCTCACTCTGCACCCTCCCTCTCCATTTCTGCCTGTGTTCATCCTGTTAACCTAACGATCACAGCTGGTTGTCCTAGGGCAGACGGATGCTGTTCTGAAAGTCCTTCCATAGCTCAGCAGGGTCTGTAAGAGGAGGATCCATGAATGCCTGCAGGCTCTGTCCTTAGAGCTCAGAATAAGGGAGATGGCAGTCCCCCCACCACCACGTGTTCCTAGACCAGTGTGACATTGCAAGTGCCAAGCTGCCTAAAACCCCCAGGGGCTCCTTGAGTGCCCTTTGCCTCCCAGAGCAGGCAGCCTCTCATCCTTGCAGTCCTTGTCTTTGTTATCTTTGGAGAGGCTCTGCAGCGCAGCCTCCCACATCCACCCCCGACCTCCACATCTGGATTCGTTGCCAGGGAGCAGAGGGGCAGTGTGCAGAGCCCAAGCCCAGGGCCAAGAGTGCTAGTCCAAGAACCTAGAATTCCCATCAGGTCTCTCCCTTCCTGCTCCAAAGTGCCTTTTAGACCTCTTCCTTTAATTTATTCCCAGTGAAATCTAAGTCTCATTATAGTGCAGTATTGCTGCTCCTGCATAGCTTTGAGTCTTTCTATCTGGATTTTTTTCTTATTACTGCTTGATATTATTGGTCATTTGTCATTTCTTTTCTAATAAGCTCTGGATTGTCATAAAATGAAACGGGTTGTTAAGAATCCAAAATCTAGCCCATTTGCCATTGTGGGGTTATTTCTAAACCAGTAAATGTTCTGAGAGATATTTGACATCATTTGCTATTATTGTTTCCAGGTTTGGATGTCCTTTTTTGCTGTGTTGTTGTTGCTGTTTTGTTGGGTGTGGTTTTGTGGTTTTTAAGAGGAAAATGAAAGAAGCATAGAATAAAATGCTAGAAAACAAACCCACAGCCCATCTGTGAGAGCAGGTGTCACAAGTAAGGTTTGGGGTTTGCCTGTTTCTGTTTTGTAATCAGAGATGATGACACAAAGCATTCAAGGAGAAGACACAAAGAATATTCTGTAAACATATTCACACAATAACCACCTAAAAGGCCACCTAGAATTCTCTATGTGTAAAAATCATTTCCTTTCTCAGCCACTCTTACACACAAGGAGGTGAACATGGCCATATGTGATATTCATTATTTCTCTGTTTTTTTTCTATCACAGAAAGCAAGATTTTTAAAATAACTATATAGGCTTTCATTTTACCTTTATATTGTTATCCTGTCCACCCTCAACTGGTTACCATAAGCTCCTCTGTCTCAACAATCAGCCAAGAGGAAGTAGAGTTTTTATCTTGTTTATTTCATTTCTTTTATATTTTGGGACTTTACAATTCATTGTTTCTTAGTAGGGAATCAGAGCTAGCCAAATTTCTTCAATGTCATGCATGATTAAGGAACTACATCCATGTTATATAAGCAAGTAATCATACTTCTGAAGGGAGTAGATTAAATCCTGGTTTATTATTTGCTCAATGTAGACCTCTCTTAAACATTGGCTATGCACACCCTGACCCACTTGTACCCGCACACACATATATACACACATAGACCATTAAGGAAGGACCTTTGCTCAAGGAATAGAGAAAAGGGCAATTTGTCCAGCATCTGCATATTTCAAATGAAAATAATCTTAGTCTTTCTGAAGTTGTGTCTCATTAGGGAAAGGCACTAGAGTCATAGTGGCTCACGCCTATTATCCCAGCACTTTGGGAGGCCAACGTGAGAGGATTGTTTGAGCCTAGGAATTCGAGATCAGCCTAGACAACATAGAGAGATCTCATCTCTACAAAAATTTTAAAAATCAACCAGGCATGATGATACATGCCTGTAGTCCCAGCTACTTGAGAGGCTGAGGCAGAAGGATTGCCTGAGCCCAGGAGGTTGAGGCTGTAGTGAGCCATGATCGTGCCACTGCACTCCGGCTTAGGCAACAGAGTGAGACTCTGACTTAAAAAAAAAAAAAATTATTGTTTAAACCTAACCAGTTTGTAGTTCCACACTCCTGAACCAGCCTTCTATCATACGGAGCCCCAAGGTCGCCCCTTCTGCAGGGTCAGCTGCCCCAAAAGATCCTTGCCCTCTCAGGCCTGACCTGGCCTCTCACGAGAGCCTCTTGCTGGCGTTCCTTCTTTTTCATAAGCTCAGTTACCTCCTGACTAGGTACCCCAGTTCCTTTTGGCATCAAGAAAGAACAAAGGCACGTGTCCTCGAGCACACCCATCTTATGCTTTTGTTTCCAGTGTCTGAAGCAGCACATTCAGCCCTTGCCTGCCCTGCTGCTCTTCGTGGACCACAGTGTTGCCCTTTGTTCCACACGCTCCCCAAGGAGCCAGGCAGTACTTGGCCCCTAGGGTCCAGAAGGCTGTCCCATGGCCCTGCTCCCTATCATACACCTCCCAACCTCACCTGCAGGCCACTCAGTCGTGGCTCTCAGAACCCCCAAACCAGCAGGCACAGGAATGGAGAGTACCTCTCTCAGCCCAGGGGAGGAAGGCCAAGTGTGCATTTTGTAGCTGTGTAGACCAAGACCCACCATCGCCGTGCATGCTGTCCTGTGCCTACTGAGGGGCATCGCGTATATGGCCAGACTAGACAGTCCAAAGCCTTCAACATTTGAGGAAGAGCAGCCTTTATCTGGAAAATAGCTATCACCGGCCCTCTGTATCCACGGGTTCCACATCCACAGAGTCTACCAACCTTGGACAGAAGATATTCAAAACATATATAAATAAATAACAACAATACAATGATCTTTAAAAATGCAAATTTTAAAATATAGCATAACAACTACTTGTATAGCATTGATATGATATTAGATGTTATAAGTAATCTGGAGATGATTTGAAGTATACAGGAGGATGTGTGTGGATAGTATGCAAATACTGCACCATTTCATACCAGGGACTGAGCATCTACAAGTTTTGGTATTCTAGAGTCCTGGAACCCATCCCCCATGAATACTGAGGGTCAACTACATGTTTAAATTACTGAACTTAACTGAATACTTTCTATTGTTGAAGATCCCAGAAGAACATGACCTGGAGAGTCAGATCCGCAAGGAGCGGGAATGGCGGTTCCTACGGAACACCCGTGTCAGGAAGCAGGCACAGCAGGTCATCCAGAAGGGTAAGTGGCATCTGCAGGCACGTTCATGTTTGAGGAAGCAAGGCCTGTGCAAGCAGGCCCCATGCTGCACACATGTGGCCTTGTCCCACCATCCCCTGCTCTGGGACAGACCCGTTCACCTCCCTTGCAAATAGGGAAATTGAGGCTGTAGAGAGGAAGTTGTTCCTTGAGGTCATACAGCCAAGTGGGGAGCTGGGAGGGGGCCCAGGTGGGAGCCCACCTGTCACCTCTGGGAGGAAGGATCACCAGGACTCTGCTTCTTCGCCTCAGGGCATGTCCACACCCTCAAGGCTATCAACAAGGGTAAGCCCCTGGCTGACCAGCACCTCTCAGGGAAGCAGAACTTTTGCATTTTGACATCTCCAGAAGGAAAGGAGCAAACCTTTCCTGGGCCTCTGGGAGTTCATGTCTCAGCAACCTGAAGGGGTGTCCCTAGGTCAGACCTCACAGGGAACACAAATATAAGATCCTGGTTTAATTCACTAATGTCCACCTTGTCCCTGAAATGGCTAACTCTATCACCCCAAACTCTAACTCAGTCACAGTTTCACCCAACCTCTTACCAAATTTGCCAACAGACACTAAAATCGCCCTCCTCCCCCTTGTGTGCTCCTTGTTTGCCCTTCCTATTTCACCCGGGAGTGAATGGACAGTGAGCAACCGAGAACAGCAGGCATTTGCTGCCGCCAGACAGTGACAGCTCTGGCTGTGGGTACACGGAGGCATGGAGGCAGTGTAGGGAGTGGGGAGGCCCTGAGGGTCTTCACAGCAATAAGGGTGCCAGGCTGCCCCACCCCAGGGACCCTAGTCTCCCCCACCTCCTAGGCACTGGCCCAGCTCTGGCCTAAGTACAAAGCACAGCATCGTGTCTCACATACCTTCTCCGCTAAGCCAGCTCTGGCTGCAAAACCTAAAGCTACCCCCAGCCAGACCAGGACGGTCCATAATCAGGGCTGCTATACCATTCTGCTGAAATGCTGGAAACTCAGCAAATGAAGCCACGAGACCAGGAGGCCACGCGACCGGGAGACCTCGCCAGCGAGCTCGGACTGAGAGTGACAGAGGGGCGAGCCCACACCCTTCCTCCAGTCTCCTGCAATGCTTGGATTTGGACTCAATGTATACTTTTATGTTTATGCCACAGCCAAGTGCGTGCTGAGAAAGATGCAAACATTAAGAAAGGGGGGAAGTGATGCCTGTAGATGGAACAGAATTAGCCAGAGAAGTCAGCATCACCTAGGCAATAGGATTGGGAAAGTCCTGTGTCCTTCCAGCCCCTGACCCACCCCCCAGCCTTCCCCTTGGTGACATTCGTGACCTTGGCTGTCATGCTCTGTCATTTGCCTATGTACAAAATGTACTCGCTGCTGGGGTTTCTCTTTAGCTTTTGATGCTCAAAATTATGCCCACTGTTTTGACTCCCTCCCAAAAATCTCTGTAACTAAGAATGAAAGCGCCTCTAGGGTAACACAGTTGCTGTCACACTAGACCCCTCAGCTTCTTTGACTGTTCATGTGACCCCTTCATTACTATAAAGTGATTTTCATCTCCTTTCTGTAGATTTTGGTGTTTGCTGCTTTAAGGAAGGGAGCTGGGCACTGAGGTTGTTGGTAACAGAGTAGCTCACCCTTCCCTGAACGTCACTGAGGCTTCAGCAGACACTGCACTGTGGTCCTGGTGCCACCTGAACAGTGCATGGCACAGGCAAAGGAGCCTGTGGTCTGCTCAGGCAGGGCCCAGCTCAGAGCATCGTGCAACAAAGTGCCCAATTACATGTCTTTGACCTTGCACCCGAAATGTAGGCTCCTCTAGCCAGAGCATAAACCCACCCACCCCACAAAGAAGACTTGGGGCACACTATGGGTCCTCTAGGCCAGACCAGAAGCTCAGATGAGGACATGCACTTATATAGGCCAGGGGGCTTTTCTCTGCACTGCTTGGAATTGGGTCTTCAGCTAAGGAGGAGTACATGGATCTCTGAAATGTCTTCCTGGGTTCCCAGAAGCCATGCAGGTATCTGAGGCCAGGGTGGGGAGGCTGCTCATCTTCCCTCTTCGATGCTGCAGCGGAAGATGGGATGTCTGCACCCAAAAAATCCCAGCTGCTCCAAGTAAACCTCATATCATTTACCAACAACGTGTCCACATCCATATTGATTCTGTCTACACTTTTCACCTCTTCCATGGTTCCTTCTAAAAGTCTTTTTTGGGGGGGAGGGTTTGGAGTTTCACTGTTTCGCCCAGGCTGGAGTGTAGTGGCATACTCACAGCCACCACAACCTCAACCTCCTGGTCTCAGGTGATCCTTCCACCTCAGCCTCCCAAGTAGCTGCAACTACAGAGGTGCATGCCACCATGCCCAGCTAATTTTTTTATTTATTGTAAAGACAAGGTCTTGCCCAGTTGCCCAGGCTGGTCTCAAACCCGTGGGCTCAGGCAATCCTCTCGCCTCCACCTCCCAAAGTGCTGGGATTACAGGCATGAGCCACTGCACCTGGCTAAAGGTCTTTCAAAGTCATGAAGGGCTTATTTCCTAATGCTAGTGTTTGGGGCCCTGGTAAGTAAGTCTAGTCCACATTCCTTTCCTGTGATAGATCTGTGATTATATGTCCTTCAATCCTATAATTTCATAGTTACCATCTTTCTAGATTGAAAGACCCCTCGGAACTTTGGCTGGAGTGTGGATAGTGATGCCATGCCCATGTTTCAGCCTTGAGTCCGTGTTATAGATCAGAGGCTTACCAATTCCTGTTCTGAAGTTTTTAGTGCTTTCTTTGTAAAATCTCACCCAAATGAATTTGTACCTATCTGAATATTATTGATGCACAAGTTGACAAGCATGTACTGGACACTTGCGACCATCTTTGTGTCAGTAGCTGTGGGGGTCTGAGCAAAGGCACAGATCCCTCCCTCTGAGGACACAGTGGGCTGACGTCACCCTAAGAGTCCAGACATGTCTCGTTCCTTGTTTTAGGCCCCTGCTTTCCTTCTGTTTCCTTTCCTCTCCACGTCTCCAAACACAGGGTATTGACATCGGCCATGGTAAAATACATTGTCAGTATTTATTGTAAATTAAAACTGCTACTGATTCCCTTCTTGTGTGTTTCTTTTGGCAGGCATCACAAGACTGGATGACCAGATATTTCTGAACAGGAACCCTGGAGTCCCCTCTGTGGTCAAATTCCACCCCTTCACCCCATGCATAGCCGTAGCCGACAAGGATAGCATCTGGTATGCATCACGCTTGCAGAGACCTTCCTTCTGACTGATTAACAGTTAACCACAGTGGTGTGTGTCCCTGTTCACTTCCCCCAGCACTGCTCCTCTTCCTCGCAAAGCAGACGGGAGGCCGCTTTCACTACTTTTCGTGGAAGGAAGGCACTTGCCCCAAGGCCCTTAGTGCCGTTTCAGCTTGAGGGGTCTCAAGAGCATCCTGAGAAATGTCCCTAACCGCCCTCTACTCTGCTGCCTGGGCCCGCCATACCCCACATGCCTAGCTCTGGCCTCATCACCGAAGGACAGTCTAGAGTCCTGACCACAGGTCACAGGGTAATGGCAGCAGCTTCCAAACCACTCTTGTAAGAGAGATGTGTGTCCAAGAGGTTCTCACTTATTACCCTCTCTGCAGAAGCAAGTGTGTGACAGAAAAACAGCCATAAAAAGGCACCAGGTGCCCAAAAGAGAACCAAGTTTAATTTATAGCAAGTATTGCCCTTATGTAACAGAGAGCCACTTCACGGGGGAGGACCAGTGGGAGGGGGGATTCTTTTTATAACTCATAAAAGCCCTGTTGTCCTCACCTCTGTTTCTTATTTCTCTCTATTCTTAAAAATTGCGGTAAAACATACATAACATAAAATTTACCATTTTAACCATTTTTAAGTATATCTACAGTCAGTGGCATTAAGTGCATTCACATTGTTGTGCAACCATCACTACCATCCATCTCCAGAAACCTTTTGAGCTTGCACGGATGAAGCTCTGTTCCCATTAAACAACTACTCCCCACTTCCCTTCTGCCGGCTCCTGACATCCACTAATCTCCTTTCTGTCTTTATGGATATGACTACTCTGAGTTCCTCATATCAGTGAAATCATCTAGTATTCGACCTTTTATGACTGACTTATTTCACTTAGGATAATATCCTCAAAGACATAAGGTAGCTATCGCATATGTCAGAATGTCCTTTTTGTGGCTGAGTAATATTCCATTGTATGGCCATACTACATTTTGTTTATCCAGTCATCTCTTAACAGACACCTGGGTTGCTTCTACCTTTTGGCCAATGTGACTAATGCTGCTGTGAACATTGGTATTTAGGTATATGTTCAGTTTTGTGCTTTCAGTTCTTTTGGGGATATGCCCAGAAGCAGAATTGCTGTACCATATGGTAATGCTGTGTTTAATTTTCTGAGGAACCACTCAACTGGTTTCCACAGTGCCTGCACCATTTTGCAATCTCACCAACAGTATACATAGACATGGGTTTCAATTTCTCCACATCCTCACCAAAACTTTTATTTTCTTATTTTTATTGGTTTAGAGATGGGGTCTCACTGTGTCTCACTGTAACTTGGGCTTGCTGTTCCCTAATGACTAGTCTTATTCACCTCTTATTTCCTTAAGCTTTTGGGACTGGGAGAAAGGGGAGAAGCTAGACTACTTCCACAATGGAAACCCTCGGTACACAAGGGTCACTGCCATGGAGTATCTGAATGGCCAGGACTGTTCCCTTCTGCTGACAGCCACAGGTGAGTGGGGTTTGCACGGCTAGAACCTAAACCCAGAGTGGAGGATGTAGCAGGAGACAAGGTTAGATTCCGAGATTCATGAGACACATTTGCAAGTCTGTCTTCTTGCAAAAGGCCCCACACATACATGAAGGTGACCATTGTTCAAAAACTGGGAGGTTTGTGAGGGAAAGGACTTCAACAGCAAAGGTAGGAAAGCAAAGCTGACACACATCCAGTATGATTCCAGGGACTTGTCCTCTCATCCTGGATCCCTGGCCTCCCCAGAACATGGAGAAGCCCCTGTCAGCCTCTGTCCTCTAAACCTTTGTGAGAGACTTTGTGGGTGACATGTGACACCCCAGGAATGAGGGAGGGGTGCCCAAAGCCGCAGCACTTTCCAGGGGCTTCACAGCCAAGATCTCTCATCTTTCACCAATCACGTGCTCCCTGGGGCCCTCGTATCTGCCTCCTCCTCAGGCCCACCTAGTTCCTGCCTCCTGAAGGATGGCCTATCATGATTAGCTGATCAATGGCTCATTACTAGTAGTGAGTCTCACTCTGTTTCTGGTTTTCTTAGGGATTTTAGTCTGAAATGTCTTAATTTCACCTTTACTATTGAGCAATAGTTTTCCAAACCACTTTCCTGATTGTTGACAGTATTTTCCTTTAACACTTTAAAAAGATGATTCCATTGCCTATTGCAGTTGAGAAGTCACCATCAGTCAGACTGCCCTTCCTGTAGAGATCATGGCTGCAAGGTGGGCGAGGGGAATACAAATGAGAGAGAGCAAAGGCATGTGTCCTTGACTCTCACACCCCACCCTCCCATGCTACCCTGTCCTGGTCCTGGTACTTGTCCTGGCCCTGGCTCTGGCTCTGGTCCTGGTCCTGATGCTGATCCTGGCCCTGTTCCTGGTCCTGGTCCTGATCCTGGTTCTTAACCTGGTCTTCATCTCCTGGCCTTGCATTGAAATTGCCGAGTTGGTTCTCCTCTCTCAAAGTGTTTGTGACCACACTGTGAGAGCCGTGACCAAGGGTACGTCTCCTCCAAACAAGGCCACCTCAGGACAATATAGAATAAAGCCATATCTAAAACCAGTCTTCTCCCTGTAGGTATCAGGCTGTGACCGAGAGGAAACTCATTGGGGTGGGCTGAGGGACTAGCAAGGCTCCACCAAAGGCTTAGGACGAATCAGGTGTGAGCATTTCTGAGCACCAAAGAGGAGAGAGTGATTCCTTGGCTGGAGAAATGAGCATTGGAGAGGGGCAGGGTCATTCACAGAGCAGGGAGGAACAATGGAAGGGCTCTAATTTCAAAACAGGAATGTTTAATGTATGGGGTGGAGGCCAGAGAGTGGACAGGCAGATGGGGTGGAGGCAGAGAGTGGACAAGCAGGCAGGTTGGAGACAGGGCCATCATCCATGAGGGCCACCACCTGTGTAGGGGGCCAGGACAGTTGAAGACTTGAAGAGTCCCTAAGGGCCTTGTGTGAAGCGCTGGTGAGGCCAGAGGTGGAGGTCTGGGGAAGGAGACTGGTAGACCCACACACTTGCACCACACACGAGGCTGGCCTCCTGCCTATCCGCTGGCGGACGTTGATGACTGTTTACTCTGTTCCAAGCCCCAAAAAGCAAGGAGGAGGGTCCCTGCTTAGTCAAAGAGCCCCAGGGATCTGGGTACCTGTCAAGTGAAGGCTGATTTGTGTGTGGAACACGAGAGGAAGTGTTAAGGAGAGTGGGAAAGGCCCCAAGATGTTTGGTGACATGAAGCTTCCAGTCTATTCCTTGACACAAGACGTCCCATCCCCACTTGAATTCTGTGGGAGCCTGCTTCCCACCAGGGAGGGAACACGTGGTGCTGCAGAGCTAAAGGAAGAAGCAGCACAAGTCCCAGAGCCACTCAAAGTTGAGTCTGTGGCCACTGGGGGTCAGAAGTAGTCATGAGTCCTCCCATCTCCTTATGCTGCGGCTTCTCCCCTTCATTGCCCAAGTGTGACTCTGAGGGCAACATGGCGAAAAACCAGCGTCCAAAGACCTGGAACCGTGACTTGCGAGTTGAGTCGCAGGCCCAGGCATGAGCAGAGTCCAGCTCTTCAGGAATCTTGCCCCCCATGTGGAGCACAGGCCAGGCCAGCACAGGGCCCAGGTTTCACATCCTTCCCTCTCTCCTTCCCCAGATGATGGTGCCATCAGGGTCTGGAAGAATTTTGCTGATTTGGAAAAGAACCCGGAGATGGTGACTGCTTGGCAGGGGCTTTCAGACATGCTGCCGACAACACGAGGTGGGCCCACCTGGCTCCTCCCTAGGAACAAAATGAGGTCCAGAGCTGCCGGGACACATGAGGTTCTGAGTCCTTCTGGGGCCGTCTCTCCATAGGCTGCTCATCGCCTCACATTCCCCCAAATCATAAACCAGTGGCTTCCCCCCAACAGCCAAGAGAGCACAGAAATTCAGGAATCCGAGCATGCTGCTGGTCTAAGCCCCAGTCCTGGGTGTGGTCAGCTGCCTGGGGGTGGACCTGTCCCCAACTTTCATCCTTGCTTTGCGATGGTGTACTGCTTGGGAAAGCATCACTACTAGCAGGGCCTGAGGGACCCGCGTCATGTGTTCTTTGGGTGGACACCTTCTGTACTTGGTGGCCTATCCAGGCTGGCAGGACATGTGGCTGCAGTACATGGCACTGGGCACAGCTCTGCATGTTGCCTGTGCTACTGCACAGCCTAGGTGAAGGGCTAGGCATGGCCTGCACCCTCTATATCCACCAGCACCTGATTTCTTCCTCTTTGCCCATCTGGGATCTAGTTCTAGGTTTCTGATCGATCATTCAGAGCTCTGGACCCCAACCCTAGAGAGAACAAGTGAAAGAGAATTCTGGACAAAGGCTAAGAGCAACCCTGTCCTCGTTGCTCTCGGGACACATCACAGTGCCAGCTGTGCACTTCAGGACTCCTCCTGTGACTTTAGGGACCTCCTCAGAAGGTGGCAGCCCTCTTCCTGCCCTGACTTGCTTCCAAGTGCGTAAAGCTCTCTTTGCTGTGCTTAGCCACGGTTCTCCACCTGGCCTGCGAGTCCATAAGGCCACTGCAGAGGTGTCTGTGAGGGGGAAGAGGCACACTTGCTGGGGAGGAGCCTTGAGTATCACCAGATCCTCAGAAACAGCCCCCTACAGTCATGCCCTCTGCAGAAAGGGGCCAGTGAGTCCTGGCCACCTCCTTAACTGTGGAGTCTCAGTCTTCCATGGGAACGGTGTGCAGGGTGTTGGGAGGGAAGACGGAGTGTTGGTGAGCTTCCAGGGAGCCAACAGGAACTGGATGATCTGAAGGATGCTATTCTGGTTTATGCTCTGCCCAGCCTGTCAGGAAGCTGCTTGCCCCAGGAAGCCCAGGACTCGGTTCTCTCTGTCTTGGAGATGGCTCACCAAGGTACAATCTTGGTTCAGAGGTTTGCAGCTGAAGAGGAGCCTCAGCCCAGCTCCTCAAAAATCCTGTGAGATACGTGTAGGGTCTCTGCATCAGCTTGTGTCTCCAGTGCAAACACTTATGCACACACACATACTGAGCCTGGGGACACTTCCTTGTGTAGGTTCCCATGTATACCATCGGGAGAATGGAAGTCAAGCCTGGACCAAGACCGTCCTGAGCCATGCACTCATGTTCAGAAGTCGAATCAGTGCTCAAGCTACATGTATGAGCAAAGCCACCCGTGGCTCTCCTCACCAGCCCTGGGGCCACCTGATGTCCTGCCTCTGAACAGAGAGCTGAGGCTCACTTCTGAGAAGCTGATCTGTGGAGCCTTTGTGTGGAGAGAAGACACCGTCCCTCCTGGTGCCCAGGCTCCCAGCTCGACCTACCCAGAGACACTGGGGCAACACCTATCAGTCTGGCCACACTGAGCCAGCCAGAGCCCACCGAAATCCTTCCCTTGCAAAGCCCTCCCCGGACTGCCTACGGAACCTCATGATCATGTTCGCCAGGACACTGGAAGTCTTGCACCTTTTACTTTCCCACCTAGAAAGATAACCTGTTTTGACCCAAAACACCAATGATTGAATTTTCATATTTGTAAAGCAGATGTCTACCCAAGTCAGTAGACTATCCCTGTGAGATGGCCCTTCCCTAGGCAGAGGTGCAGTGGTCTTGGCCTTCTTATCTGCTCTTGACTCTCTCTTTCTATTTAGGTTCTTCTAGCCCTCTTTGGTGTATATGTGTGTGTGTTTGATTTGGGGTCATTTTGCTTGGGATCATTTGCACTTAGAAGCAAGTCAGGATGGGAAGAGGGCTGCCACCTTCTGAGGAGATCCCTAAAAACTCGGGGATTTGCCCCTGTGCCCTCATGGGACCTGCCTTACCCACGGACAGCAGGAAGGTGGGCGCCTCCTCTCCCGTTACCTGTGCCTGCCCAGATCCAGAAGCCCAGAGCGGTCCTTCTCCTCTGCTTAGCAGCACTCATTCCCGTGGCTGTGAAGTTCCTCGGGGCCAGCAGGGGATGGGGCTATAGTCTTTCTTATTTGTTCCATCCCTTACATCATCCATGTGGTCCCCTCTGAAGCTAAGATAGCATTGGCCCATGAGCATGTGGATTTTAATGGACTAATCAGGTAGCCATGTAAGGCTCTGAGAAGAAACCTCAATCTTTTTCAGAATTTGATGCACAGATTCTGGAAGCATCTGTTACCATCTGAAAAAAAAGCATCTGTAATGCCAGTCATTACCAATGCACTCATATTGCAGCTGTCTTGGATGCACAATGCTAAAACTAGATTAACAGACTCAAAACGTATAAAGATCAAAATGAGTCCTTTTTATCTCTCAATCTCGCTATTTAGAAAATTATAAACAAGTAGAGCCTTACAAATCCAGGCAACAATATATTTCTTGCAATTTGTAGGATCTAAGTTTCAGAGTACCTAGCCTTCCAGGAAATATTTTCTTGTCCTCGTCTGTCTTTTAAATGCTCTTTGCCAATGTCAAGGGAGCATCTGACTGAGCAGCCATGGCCTGGCAGGGACTCATGTGACCAGAATTGCAAGGGTGGAGGTGGGTGTGTCCCGTGACACTGAAAACAAGTTCTATAGACCTGGATTCACATTTTAGTGTTTTGTAAAGGATTCTTACATTAAAAAGTTCAAAATGGAGGCAAGATGGTTACAAAAGAGAAAACTCAAGACTGACCTTATCTTCACCTCTGTAAAAAATGTAAGGACATTATTAATCTCCAGAGCAGAAAAACTAAACAAAGCAAGAAATGGGCTTCCATTCCGAAAAGAGGGACAAGGTCACTTTCTCTGAAAACCTGAAGAAAAGCCAGAGGACCCCCTTTTGAGGTTGGGGCCTGGAGGAGCAGGAGGCAGAACAGGCCTTGTTTCATCATCTTTAGCGGTTGGCTGGACACTGGCTCTACCAGCCAGCACACAGACTCCCCAGCCAAGTCTTCAGGACACAGTGGAACCAGACCATCTTTCCAAACCCTGCTGGTCAGAGCTGGCCCAGTTCCCAGTTCCGCATTGGAGCCAGCAGCAGCCAGGACAGGAAAGAAGCAGGGACTGACCCACCACGGCAGCTGTATAGCGCTGTGGGAAGATGGCCCAGTGGTGGTATGCATGAACATTGACAAGACTCTGGGGCCTAGTCAATTATCACTATCCAATCATGGAAGCAGCTGGAAGCAAGCAGAGCAGTGACCTTGAAAGCAGAGTGGCTGCAAGTCAGGGGCTTTCCTAGGGTCACCCTCTGCTCCTCAGGAACAGGGAGCTCTTGGTGCCCTCTTTTGATCTTCCAGAATCATGGGCAGATCTAGAATCTCCAACTAGCAGTCCCTAGTGGACAGGATCCCCCTCAGCACTGTGGGAGTCAGAACCAGGCAAGGAAAGTAGCCGCTGCCCCCATGGGCCCTGAGAAGGTGAGCAGGTCAGGTCTGACTTGCAGCCAGACCTCTCCTGCCTTGTCACCTGGATCCCTAGAGTGGCCACCAAGTATTTCTTCACCCATTTTCCAGAAAAGCAGCAGAAATTTAGGTGACATGGTCTGCTCCTGAGGCGCAGGTTTCTTGCTGTTTCCGTTGCCAGCACCAAGTCTCTGGCCCCACCATTGTCCCAGTGTCTCAGTGTGGACAGACAGGGGGTGCTCACAGGACCCCAGAGGGACATGGCATGGCCCCAAGGGGGGCTCTGGGTCTGTGCCCCAGGGAGGGGGTGGGGGCTGCCATCCTGTGGATCTGTGGGTCTTGAGTGGGGCCAGGTAGGAGGGGTGAGGATGGCTACCCCTCAGAGCTCCCAAACCATTGCTCCTGAGCATCTCCTCAGGTGGGGGATGTGGGGCCCTGAGAGGCCAGTTCCAGATGACAAGATCCTCAGAGGTTTAAAGTCAGCCAGAAATTAGGAATCTCGCTTCAGGGTCTGGGGGAGCATCCACCACCCCATGTAACACCTAGCAGTGAAACAGGGTGCAGGTAGACAAGGCCCCAACCACTGTGGTCTCACAGACTGGATATTTAGTTTTCCTGACTGGTTTGGGCCTCAGGAGAACCACTCCTCAGAGAAGACTGTGGGGCTTCCTGATCTGCCCCAGCAGCCTTTATCCCCCAGACAGGAGGGTGGGCAGGGCGGGGCTAGGCGTACTGTGTGGAGGAGCCAGAGCAGCCTGCCTGTTCCTGCACAGACCCAAAAACCAGGCTGCCAAGGAGACCCTGAAAGACAGGCCCATCAGAGACTTGGGAGGGTGTGTTAAGAGTAGAGTTTGGGAGCTCGCCATGGCTGTGACCTCCCATTCAGGTGACTGGAAAGCTTGCTGTCCTTCAAGGTGATGGGTTTTGCTGAAATCGCAGCCATCAATTTTGTTCCTTCTACTCATCGTGTCTGGGAAAAGAATGTCACTTTTTTTCATCCTGTACCAACTTCTGATGAATTAGACATTCCCTCCTCCCATCTTGTCTAGAATTTCAGCAAAGCCTCCAGTGAGGCTATGGCTGTCACCATTTCAGGACCTGGCTGAACTCCGTAGCCACTCAGGAAAAAGCTGTTTTTCATCAGACAGTTCTTATGTTGATCTGAGTGATTATCTTCCTGAGTCAGGAAACCCCTCAGAGTTGATGGGCTGCTGAAAAGGTCACATACAGTAGGGGAAGCAGCCTGGAAGCTTTCCAGACAAGATCCCTGTTCTTTTGTATTTTGTTTTCAACCAAAGCTCACCAGAGTGCTGCTTGGCAGAGCTGATCAGACAGAGCCTCCTCCCAGCGTGTGGGAAGGCATTGTCCCTGCAATGGACCACCACACACCTCTAGGCTATGGGATCTGTCTCACTTCATCCAAATGCCCCAACACTCTATCCTGATCTTGGGGCTGTGCTTCCCTGTGAGGCAACCCTCTTCTGAGGTATGATGCAGCTTTCCTGGGACAGGGGTGAGCCCAGCCTGGGGTCTTGGGTCCAGCTAGATCAGCAAGTGAAGGTCAGGCCACTCACTGGTCATTGCGTGCATCTCAGAGAAACCAATATTGACAACACTGTCATTTAAAAGAGGAAAGAAAGACAATTACTTGATAAATCACTGAGTTATCAAATTGTTATCTTACATGTTTTCCCTGGGGTCAATCAGAGCAGTGTGACACCATGGAAAGAACAGGACTCTAATACAAGGTAGGCCCAGTTTGGGGTCCTGACTCTACCTTGCTCTTTCTTCTTGTTGACTTTTGTGAAAATTACTCAACAATCTGTTCAGCCTCTGTTGAACAAGGTGTCAGCAAAGTCTAGCTCAGACCAGTCAGGGGTTGTATCACAGGGCCCATAGACAGGGTGACAGAGGCAAATACTCAAAGGCTTTAGCATTCCCACCACTGTCTGCTTGTCCGCCTGGTCCTGAAGTGGCCTCGGCATGGCCAGGAAATCCAAAACAATCCACTCCTCTCACAAGATAGAGACATAAACTGACAAGTGTGGAGCTGGGCAGTTCTCTCTGAAGAATGATCCCGGGGATTCACTCATCTGGGTAGTCCCCTGATGCCAATCAAAAGGCATCAGGACTTCTGTCTTGTGTCAGAGCCTGCCACCTGGACCCGTGCAGCATCTGAAGCAAAGACCTGTACTGGAAAGGGAGGATGGCTCTGGTGGTGAAGCCAGTGTCATCCCAGGAATGCTGGCAGCTCCAGCGACAAGGCCTACCTTGGATTGGTACATGGGTCTGACCAGGTGACCCAGAGATAAGGCTCCCAATCAAGGGTCTGGAGAGTCGCCATGTCATTCTTTAGTCCACCCTCAGTGGGTAAACAATTCCTACAATTCCTGAGACACTGGCTCAGGCCAATCACCCTACATAGTCACATTGTCAGCCCTGTTCGCACTGACAGGAGGGCCTGAGTCCCCCCAGGGCTGTGAGGCTCCTCACTGGCCCTAAGGTAATTATTTGTACCTGCTTTGAATAACACTGTGTAATCACAAAGCAGTGAACACTGACCAAAAAAATGACCACTGCTGTCTGAGAGATCCACGGTCACCGGGTATTTGATGTATTGCTAATATTAGTGTGTTGGTTTTTTAAACTCCAAAATATTAAATTTAAAGGAACAGACTACTAAAATGAATGGCTAATGGGCCAAAGACAGAAATCATACCCTCCTTTCCTTCTTTGTCAAGTACTTAGTAAGGACTTTACTGCACATCTGATCTGGGAAAAGTGTGGCTCCATGGAACTGCTGAGATTTCATCTTCCCTGGAAGTAATGGGCTCAGCACATCAGCCAGTGTTCGCAACAGGAAACTTACCAGGAGTCAGGAGGCCTGACCTTTGCCTGCCCTGAGCCCTCCTTTGCCTTTCTCCTGAATTTGATGTTCCAAGAATTTCCAGCACACACACATGCCCACTAGGACTCCCAGGGTGCCCCAGCCTGTGTTTGAGACTGTTTCCTGTTTTCTCACATCTTAAATATTGTCCAATATTCATGTTCTTGCCTCGTCCCTTCATTTGTTCTGCCCTGTCATCATGTTGCCTGACCCAAGGCATCATTTCCTGACAGAGTACCCAGGAGGAACTCTGGGCTTGGACTCGGCCACCCAGGCCCAGGGCCTGCCTCAGCACCCAGACAGGTCAGCATGCGGTCCACGAATGCAAAGCCCAGAGCTGCATAGATGCTTCTCTTTTTTTCATTTTGTTATTGGGGTGAGATTCACATAGCATTAAACCATCTAACTCAGTAACATTTAGTACATCCTTAAAGTTGTACAAGCACCACCTCTATCCAGTTTGAGAACATTCTCATCACTTCAGAAGGAGACCTGGTACCCATTAAAATGATTTCTCCTCATAGCTTTACTTACTTATTTTTTCTTGGCCCTAGGGCAAAAGGTGGCTTTTATTTCCTTTTGGGGAAGGAAGGAGAGGAGAGCTTTCCCAGGCACACAAACCTAAGGAAGGGTGACTGCACCCCCAGGGGAAGGGGCTGGAAGAGTAAATCACTCAGAAGGGCTCATCCTTGTCCACTTCTGGGTCCTCAGCTGCAGGCTGTGCTGAGGTACAAGGAGGCATCTGCTAGTATTCACAAAGAGGAGGGGAGGGCAGATGCCCTGAGTGAGGGAGCAGACAGCTGTGGTGGCCAACCCCACAACCAATGCCTGCCCAGTATGACAGCTTTCATAAGGCCTGACTGGTGTGACTCTTCTCTCGAGAGGGGCCTGAGGGGCCCACAGGTAATGCTCGATCCAATGGCTGGTCTTTAAATGTCCATCTCAAACTGTGACTCTTCACCACGTGCCCGCTTGCCTTCTGGGCTATTGCACAGGTGGCTCTGGCTAGCTTCCATGGGGGCCTCATCACTGGCAGGGCTGGTGACCCAGGGAATGGTAGGTAGATCTCTCAGGAGTGTTTTGGTCACAGGAGAGTTTCAACACTCCATCGGGAATTTCCATTTGTAGATGATCCTGGTATCTCCTGGGATAGTGCTGAAGAGCATGCCACCAGGGGTCATGCTGTAGTCCCTGGGGGACTGCTGCATGCCATTATCAAGCACCACTTGACAGGTGGCAGGGATGGCCCAGCTTGGGGTCTGGCTGCAGCTGCTGCTTTTTTTTTTTTTTTTTTTGAGACAGAATCTTTCTCTCTTGCCCAGGCTGAGTGCAGTGGTACAATCATAGTTCACTGCAGACTCAAACTCCTGGTCTCAAGGGATCCTCCTGCCTCAGCCTCCTGAGTAACTGGGACTACAGACACACCACCATGCCTGGCTAATTTTTTAAATTATAGTGATGAGGTCTCACTATGTTGTCCAGGCTGGTCTCAAAACTCCTGGGCTCAAGCGATCCTCCCACCTCAGTCCTCCAAACTACTGGGATTTTAGGCATGAGCCATCACACCCACCTCCCATAGATTCTTTTTTAAACAGAGTGGAACTTTTAAAATGTCTGCAGCTAAGCCAAGCTGTCTGTGTTTGTAGATGTGCCCCCCCGATCTCAGAGTGGGTCTCTGGGCTTCCTGGTAGGGTCGAGATAACCTCATCTTTAGCCAGGAACAGTCACTAAAACACACACTAGGAATCCCGAAAGGGTTACCCTCCCCAGTGACCCCAACGCCACTTCCCAAGAGCATGGTCCTGGGTGGGCAGCAAGAATCCTTCCTAATTTATTAGGTAGATGCACACCAGACATCTCACAAGGGGAGGGGATATCCAGCTGTGTGTTTTCAGGCTCTGTTTATCAGCTACGTGGCCAGGGTATAAGTTAAGCTTTCCTGGACAGAAACGGGAAGCACATACCTCCTCCTACCCTGTCTCCTGTACTGTCCCAATTATAGCCCTAGGGCCTCCCACCAAAGGAGCAGGACTGAGAGATGTGGGCTTGGTATCCACCTCGCAAGGCTCTTCTGACATGCTGGGATCAGATACATCACAGTAGCGGGACTGCACTTAAGAAGCAAAATAAGGCCGGGCTTAGTGGCTCAGCCCATCATCCCAGCACTTTGGAAGGTCGAGGCGAGTAGATTGCCTGAGCCCAAGGGTTCAAGACCAGCCCAGGCAACTTGGCAAGACCTCGTCTCTACAATAAATCAAAAATCAGCCGAGTGTGGTAGCACGCGTCTGTAGTTCCAGCTACTCGGAAGGCTGAGGCGGGAGGATCACCGGAGCCCAGCAGGTCGATGCTGGGGTGGCTGTAAGTGTACCATGGCACTCCAGCCTGGGTGACAGAGTGGGACTCCAACTCAAAAAAAAAAAGCAAAATAAAATTACAGTGGCCTCAAACAGGAGACAGAGGACAAATAAATTGATAGATTTGACTGCAAACTTTTTCCTCACCAAAAGAAAAATGTAAATAAGTTATAAGTAGCAGAATAGGAAAGGACATTTGCATTATCTGAGTTAAAGAATATCACAGCATATATTAAAATATAATGCAGACTGACCAAAGTGAAAAAGACTTGCAAACATCAAATGTCAAAAAAGATTTGAGGACACTGGCTCGTGTACATTTCTGCTGAGAGTGTAGATTGGCACCCACTCACTCGTCCAGCAATAGGGCCTTGCCTGAGGAAATTGGAGTTGTTCAGAACATGGGACCAGCAGTTGCGTTCCTTCTCACTGTGCACAGGACACATGAAGTCACTGAGTATGCTGTGGCTTACAAAGTCAGGAAGAGCTCAAATGATGGGGTTAGTATATAATGGAGTATTACACAAAAGATTAAATGAATTAAGCAGATCTGTATATATCAGGTCAGATAAACCCTCAAAACATAGCATTATTACTTCTTTGGGGAGCATGTTTTTAAAAATACAAAAAAAAAAAACATTAAAGGGAAAATGAAAATCAATAGAAACAGGCTCCACCTTGAAACTGAAGAACTTTTGAGATGTGGCAGGCGAGTTATATTGTTTATGGATGTGCATCTGTGGGAAAGCTTCAGTGGCTCCGCGTGGGAGATACTCTCAGCTCACAGGACAGCTCCTCTTGGGCAGAGAGGGCAGGTGATGCTTTTGCCATGCCTAAAATTATACTTCTAAAAAAAAAAAAGCACAATCTTAGCTACTATTAGGTCTGAGTGGTAGGTACAGGGATTACTCTGGTGTTCTTTAAATAAGCTTTATCCTTCAACTTTTGAAATTAAACCTTGTCTTAAATGGAGGCCTATGTGAGGCTGAAGTTCTCTGCTACCATCCAATCCCAGACGTAAAGAGAGTACCCTTGGCTCATTCTGTTTATACGTCCATTGTTCACCCCTGTCGGTAGTCAGCACCCCACTGCGAAATGCAGCTGACCCAAGGTCCGTGCAGGGCACTTGTTTTTCCCCAGAAGAATTGGGTTCCCCCAACTCTGACGTGACCAACAAAAGGACTTGTCTTCATGTTGTGACAGCTGTTCTCAAGTCACCCAGACATGTCAGCTGTGCCCAGGGTTCTGGAAGGCAGGTGTCTCAAACAGAAACTGTTTGTACTGTTCCTCTAGCAGAGGCCTTGGGTCTAGCAGCGTTCTGGGGGAGGCTCTGGATTGTTGCCCTGACCTGGACTCAGGGTACCCTGGAAACCCCAGTACAAGCTTTTGTTGGAAGTGGGGATTCACCTGATGGGCTCAGGTGGTGACAGATGCTCCTTGGAGCCACCGGCAGAGTGTCCACCCAGAACAGGCTTCCCAAGTGTCCCCCTCTGTCCCTCCAGGAGCTGGGATGGTAGTAGACTGGGAGCAGGAGACCGGCCTCCTCATGAGCTCAGGGGACGTGCGCATTGTCCGGATCTGGGACACAGACCGCGAGATGAAGGTGCAGGTAACCTCACTGGGCCCCCCTGGTGCCTGATCCCTGTGCGGCCTTTGGGGCCGTATGTTCAAAGCCCACCCTTCATCCCTTGCCCAAGTTCTCCCACACTCTCCCCTCCACAAAACAGATCCCACCTTCGCCACAGAAAGCCAAGCACTGTGGCTCACAGGGCACAACATACAATGGAATCTCATCTCGGGAGGAGGGATGGTCTAAAATGAGGCCTCAACTCTGGGGAGAGACACAGATGTTCTAAAGCTCTGGATATACGTTCATTGTGACACTTAACCCCACATTGCAGTATAGTTAAGCCTATGCTAATCCTAGTTATTTTCAAATATCCCATCTGTGCAAATTAGACAATTTCAGAAATCAGCAGGGTGAAATGTTTTAAATTAGAATGATTAATTATTTGGCTGTATGCTTCTTAAAGTGTTTGTTGTTTTTAGTTTTAACAAAAAGAGGGAGGAGTAAATTGGTTTTGCCTGAGACACCCTGGAAGAGTGCTAGAGGCCCAAGCAGGAGGCCACCGACTAGAAACCAAACTCTGCTGGTTTGGTGTGAAGCACAGGTGAGACTGCAGACACTGCAGGGTTGTGCTAGGGCCAGGGACTTCCTCAAAGGTCCCCAGGGAGAGGTGTGCAGAGTGGAGACTGTCTCCAGCCTCTCTTGTCCTTCCCCACCCATGTGTAAGGCACAGGCTGTTTGGGGTCAGGAAGGGTGTTTGGCGTCAGGAGGGATGTTTGGTATCAGGAGGGTTGCTTCAGCGCCAGCTCCCAGGGCAGAAATAGGAGGGAGATGGGAAGCGAGCCACGCAGAGGTAGGGCCTAGGCCTGGGTCCTCCGGGAGCAGCAGCCTGAGAACCAGCCCCAGGCCTCTCTCTCTCATGGTCAGCCTCCCCTCTGTCCTGTCCTCAAATTCCACAATGGCGACTGTAATTACACTTTCTGGGAGGCCCCAGACCTGCCTGGAGCTATGGCCTGATGGGTTTTACACTCTTCTGGACACCAGACACAGCCCTCAGGGGATGCTCAAGGGTCCAGTGACCAGCTGGAGTGTAGAAGGCCTTGGTGACTGCTCCAGAGAGCAGCTTCCTGTGGCCCCGGGCCTCCTCAGGCTGTGCTGTTCTCACAGAGGTGCAGAGCATGGCAGTGCCTGCGTGGCCACCTTCACCCCTCACGTATAGCCCCTCTTCCATTTGCCAGGATTTCTTCCTCAGTGTGTACAGCAGCAAGGCCTCTCCTGATTGGAAAGGACTTTTCCCTCTCGTGGCCCATTTTTTATCTCCGTACTTCCTGCCAGGTGTCACGACTCCTGCCCTTCTCAGCGTTTACGGCCGCCCAGGGAGGTGAAGAGCCCCTTCTAGACACTTCCCTCACCTCATTAGAAGTTTTGTGAGGAAGCTAACAAGGATTCCTCCTTGCCAAAACATGTTCCATCTTTCGTTTTAGGAAACAGGGAGATGTTTTTGGAAAGTTTAATTGGCACTGAAAGCCAGTTGTTGGCAGAGGCATTTGCAGGCCGCCACCGGGATCGGGGCTTGCAGGCTCTGTCTCGCTGGGGGCACAGGTGCGGCCAGCTGTCCCTCAGAGGAATGAGGGACAGGGCGTGAATCGGTTGCCCTGCCAGCGCCCACCTCTCCCTGTGTATCTCAGGCTCTCTGTGCCTTTGACACCCCCTGAGTGGAAATAAAGGCCCCACAGCCCTGGTGGGTGATGGCACGGCCCCCATAGGCTGCAAGATAAACTCCAGTGTTGCAGGAAGTCGAACAGGCATGTGATGCCACAGTCGTCACCAGGCTCTCTGTGTTTGGGCCCTAGGACATCCCCACTGGTGCAGACAGCTGCGTGACAAGCCTGTCCTGCGACTCCCACCGCTCCCTCATTGTGGCTGGCCTCGGCGATGGCTCCATCCGTGTCTACGACAGGAGGATGGCGCTCAGCGAATGGTAATTCAGCCTCTTTACCCCCTTCCTTTCCCCTACCCCGGTGCCAGACCGGGGCACCGGTCTAGAAGGTAAAGGTCGAGTCACTGCAAGTTTGCTGGATCCAGATTTCACTTTCTTTCCTGGTCCCAGGCCCTGGGCCGGCCAGCTTGTTCAGCAAGCACTAGCTGAATGATTAAAATCAGAGGGATGGGATATTGCTCAACATCCATTCCAGAACACTGCTGAGGCCCGGCTCTGTGTGCTCTGAGGCTGCAGTGGGCCTGGGCCGAGTGTGCAACCTCCAGGCAGATCTGGTATCCCAGGCCTATGACTCGAGGCTTGCTATGTGTGGTGTGTGGACAGAGTCCTCAAGAGCTTCTGAAACGTCACACTCCAGCCCTTCCGGTGACCCTAGCACACACAGCCAGCAGCTCCAAAGTGTCCTTGGCCAAGGGCCGCACTGTGGTGGTTCCAGGAAGGTTCCCGTGTCCCTCAGCTCCAGCAGCTTTAGGGTTGAGATTCTCACGTGCAAGCGACACTGGGAGACGTTTGGAGAGCAGCAGAGCCGAGGAATGACTGGGCCTAGGAAGGTCACGATGGCCACCCACCCCCGGTCTTGTCTCTGCGTGGCTCCAGCATGGCGCAGGCTGCCCTCCGGTCGCCTGACAGTGGCCCTGAGTCAGCCCAGGGAAGACGTGGAGGGTCCCTGCTAGAGCAGGTCCCAGCGTAGGCACTTGGACGTTATGGGGAAGAGATAAGACCCGCACGGCGCGGCAGGCCTAGGCAGTCTCCAGTCGGCACGCCATTTCCCTCCACTCAAAATGAGCCACGCTCGCGCATGGGGCAGCCAAGGAAACCACATGGCTGTTCCCCAAGCCCTGGAGGGTTGGGAAGAAGAGCAGGTGCCAGACGTACCGCGCCCTGGCCCTGACCGCGCCCTCCCCCGTCTCCTCCGGCAGCCGCGTCATGACCTACCGCGAGCACACAGCCTGGGTGGTGAAGGCCCACCTCCAGAAGCACCCCGAGGGCCGCATCATGAGCGTGAGGTAATGAGCATGGAATATTTATGAGACATTTGCTGTAAAAACATTATTTTCCCCTCCATTTAAAATATGTCCTTGGTATTTAAACAGCTGGGAAGTAATGGCATTCCGGGGCAGTAATTAGCTCTGCTCCAGGACTGGCCAGAAAGGTCAAGGCACAGCACGAGGGGCAGTGGGGACACAGCTGCTCCCCTGCCAGGGAAGTTTCCTTGGCTTGGCAACTACAGCGTGTGCAGGGGGAGGTGGGTGGGTGGCTCTGCTTCCACAGGGCAGACGGCCAGAGGCGGAGGGGCCATACACATCGCCAGCACGTTGCTGTGCAGGACTGCCTCTGTCAGCCCGCATCTGCACGTAAATCCAGTTCTGCTCCTCAGTAAATACTGTGCTGAGAGCAGTGAGTATTTATTTGTCCATTAAAGGGACAGCAGAATGTAATTGACTATCAAAAAGCCACCATTCCTCCAAAGGGATGCACTTTTCCCCTTGTTTGTGACATAAAAATCACACATAACTCTTGGGACGGACGTCCACCGGCAGTGGAAGGGAGAGGCCACAGAGCCTCAGAAGGCCAGGCCTCCCCATGGGCCACATGCCTGCCGCCCAGGTTCTGTCTCCATGACCTCAGGCCCCAGTTGCAATCTTGTCTCTGTGGCTGGAGACAAAACAGGTGGCTCACATCTGCCCCTGAGTCTCTGCTTCGGACTGTTTCTCCAGACCAGGGGACACAGGCCTTGCAGCAGGGCCCAGCAGCTACCCCCGAGATACCACATCCATGCCTTTTCCTGGCTGTGGAGGAGCTTGGTGAGCACATTAGCCGTGGGGACCAGTGGGAGCAGGTGTGTGTGGGTTCAGGCGACTTTTTCCTTGATCACTGTGCAACACATGTGACTCCATCCAGTGACACCATCCCCCAGACCAGGACCTTCCCAGAGGCTCCAGGCAGGAACATCACTGTGACCCTCTCTTGGCAGTGTCAATGGAGATGTGCGTGTCTTCGACCCACGCTTGCCTGAGTCTGTGAACGTCCTTCAGATCGTGAAGGGACTGACGGCCCTAGACATCCACCCCCAGGCCAACCTGATCGCGTGGTAGGTGCCGCCCGCCTTCCCCCCAGCCCCTCTTCTGAGCAGAAGGCCTGACCTCCTCAGAGGCCCTCAGAGCCACAGTGGTACACCAGCCTTGGGGGCCTTGATGCAAACAGCAGGCGCTGATGTTTCTGTGCCCGGTGCCTATTGGATAAGCACAGACTGTCACACACTAGAAACAAAGGGCCTCTTCCCTGCCATCCTCCCTCCCAGAACAAGCTCTCAAGGGCCCTGCAGGCTCCTCTGTGAGTGGAGCCTGAGTCCTCGCATGGGGGTAACAAGAGGGTCACACATGCCCTGCACCTCCCTTTCCCGGGGTCTTGGCCTCTGGGAAGACCCATCTTTCTTCAATTCACCGTAAGCTCTTCCCCCCCGCAGTGGCTCCGTGAATCAGTTCACTGCCATCTACAACGGTAACGGGGAGCTGATCAACAACATCAAGTACTACGACGGGTTCATGGGGCAGCGTGTCGGGGCCATCAGCTGCCTGGCCTTCCACCCGCACTGGGTCAGTACCTCCGTGGGGCGGGGGAGTGGGGGGTTTGGGGGATAGAGAGGGGAACGGGTGGGTAGCTGCAATAAGCCGTCATGGCCGCCCTGCACTGCAGTTGGGTCCATGGGGCTGCCTGAGGGAGTGACTTGCCCTGGGACCCAGTATCTCCAGGAAGGGAAGCGGAACCACCTTCCTTGTTACTCAGTGTCCCTTGGCCACTACTCTAAGGCTTTCCCCAGGTGCCCCCAGGCAAGGGCTCAAGGGTGTGAGGAGGGAGCAGCCCATGCCCGTGTGCCTCACCTGGCCCTCACCACAGTCTCTCTGCGTGCTTGGGGCCATTGTGTTTTAGATTAGGATTCTGCCAGCCTGCCTTCTGCAGCGTGCAGCTCCACGGGAGCCCCGCATGCAGCTCTACCAAAACACATGACACTAGATTCCCAGAATGTCCCCGTGGGGCGTCCCTGAAAAGAAAAATGCGGGGCACTCTGGGTAGTATGCAAATCCCCTGTAACGAGTAGGGTGATGCGGCATCCCTGCTAAAAGCTGGCAGTCACTGGCCGTCGTGCCTGGGCCTGAGTGCCGGTGGGGTGATGAGCCCAGGGTAGAGTTGATGGGCACAGAAGGGCCCGCACCTCTCCCTGGTCCCTGCTCGCACCCGAGCCTGCTCACCATCCTCTGCTTTCTCTCGGCAGCCTCATCTGGCAGTGGGAAGCAACGACTACTACATCTCTGTGTACTCGGTGGAGAAGCGCGTCAGATAGCGGCGCCCCCAGCCCGCCAGGCCACAGCCTGCTGTACATAGTGAACTGCCATGCGGAGCAGCTGAATGCTGCTCCCGCTGGAGCTGGTGACGGCTGCAGGAGGGCCTTCCGCTTGCTTTTTATGTCTTCACTGTAATGTCTAGAAAGTCAGGGAGGGCAGCTTGAGTGGACGGTGGCTTCTCGCACCAGCGTCCAGGCACCAGTCCCATGGCCACATGCCTCACGGTCCTTCTCCTGTTCTGTTTTATTCTGAGATTTTTAAAGAGGAAACACACTCGTTTTATTTTCCATGTAATCAGAACATTCGCTGCCGAAAAGCTCCCAGGCACAGCCCTGGTGGAGAGGCAGGTGCTGGGGTCACATGGTCCCCTGGAGGCCATCCCCTTCCGGCCAAGAGCAAGCGAGAGGTGCTGCCCCGCCAGGCCTACTGTCCTTGCAGTGAGTGACGCAGGCAGGGGACGTTTCCAAGCAAGTTGGAAGACACTGGAAATTCAAGAACCGGGGAAGAGGAAGATGGAGATGTCCCCGCAGCCGCCAGGCATGGAGGAAGCAGCCCAGAGCCCAGTGCCTCCTGGAGTCCCTCAGGGCTGCCCGGCCAGGCCTCCTCATCCACTGGCTATATCACTGCAGTGTGAGAGGGGCAGGCTCGCCCTCCCTCACGGTCCCCCTCCTTCCCAGCAACCCTCACCCCCACCACTAGGTCTTTGAGTTCCTATTTTGGCCCCTCTCGCCAGAGCCCGGTAGCAGGAGGGGGCTCTGTGGCTTTGGACAGACGAGGCAGGTCCTTGGCGATTTAGCCGCTGCCTAAACCACAGGCTCATTTCCCGCTGAAGGGCGGCTCTTCCCACTCTCCCTGCCTGAGCCCCTGTGCCCGCACGCTCATTACACAATGTGGAGGCACCGCCAGACCCCGAGGGGCTCCGGGGAGACGCCAACCCATCTCCAGCCCCTTGTCTCACGTGCTGGTGTGGCTGCAGCCCACGTCCTGGGCTCTGCAACGCAGAGGATTCCTCGGTGATTGCTTCAGCGTGTGTCAGCATGTGCATGTGGGCAACCATGCACATGCAAGACGGGGAGAAGGCGGACAGTCTAGCCCCAGGAAGGACCACAGAGAACGTGTGAGCAATTGCCCCAGACAGAACACAACCTAATGATGATATTTTGAAAAGCGTCTGTTTCCATTTTCCTTGGGAATCAGGATTATTCAGAGATAGAGGAGTGAGGTGGCTTAATTCTGCCAGTCAAAGGCCAACAATAGTGGGATGAAGTAAGCGGGTGAAGGAGAGTTGAGACTCCCTCGCACTGTGGATGATGATTCTTTGGCTAAGAGTGTCTTCTGGGTGGATGGAGCCCTGCCTGACTGCACTTGGCCTTGGGCCAACCCAGAATCTGTACTGGGGCTGGACGGGGCTTGACAAGCAGGATGGAGGTGGCATTGCTGCCCCCCTAGGAAATGTGTGCTCCACCAAAAGACGGTTCTGGCACGAGATCCCAGCCCCACGATGGGTGAAGGAGCAGCCGGGGGTCAGGAAGGCCAAAGAATGTCCCAGCACCCCCATCCCACAACCTCAGCCTCGCTCAGCTCTGCAGGGCCCTCCAGATGGCGACATGCTAGAACCTTCCAGAAGCTGAGCTCCCCCACAGCCACTAAGAGCTTCTGACCCACCATAGCTGGCTCAGTGGCTCAGCTCGATTCTGACCTAACATGTGTTTCTGTTTGTGTTGAGACAAAATCACTACCTGGAAAAGTTCAGATGGCCCCAGAGGGGGCGAGACGCTCCCATCCCTCCCCGTCCCCATTCTGGAACCTGCCCATTGTGGGCACCACATGCTGCCCGCCATGGGCTGTGACTTCACAGGTCTGATGCGAAAATTCAATCATGAAGTTAGACGAGGCTCAGGAGAGCACTGACCTAAAGGTTCATTTATCTCTATTTATTTTACCAAAATGAGAATTGCGAAAGACTTTGACAAAACATGGAATTGTAATGTGAAACTAAGAGCAATGACACACAATAAACTTAATAAAAAATAAACAAGTGCAGAGACAATGGGCTGCAGCTTTGTCTTTTAAGGTAACCGTGTCCGCATCTGTGCTGAGGGCCATCAGCGAGGTCATCTGGGGAGTGTTGGCCGGAGCAGGGGTCTTGGAGAGGGACACTGCCCAGGTCCTGTCTGCAATTGGCCTGGCCGTCCTGTGCTGTGCCCAGGGCCACGGGCAGCTCTGCATCGTGGACACTTTCCACACAGACCCCGGGGCCATATGAGGCCTGGTGTGTCTGAGCAAGCAGAGGTCTTGTTCCTCATCAGCTGGGGCAGCAGAGAGGAGAAGGCACCACGCCTTCCTGGGCAGGGCCCCACCCTGTGGCTTGGGCCTTACACCAGCAGCAAGCCTGCCCGAGAAAGGAAAGGCCAGCTCCAGAAGGGACTCCAGAGGCCATCTTTGGGCTCATTTCTCTCTTCTTAAAATAACACAAAGTTGCCATCTTACGGTTAGGAGTCCGATGCCCGTCTCAGCATTAAGATCAAGATGTCATCGGGCTATATTCCTTCTGGCTCCAGGGGAGAATCTTCCTGACCTCCTCCAGCGTCTAGAGGCTGCCTCATTCCTTGGCTCTTGGCCCCTTCCTCCATCCTCAAAGCCAGCAATAGCCCGTCAAGTCTCACTTCTCCCACTCTGACCCTCCTCTTCCCACTTCCACCTTTAAGAACCCCTGTGCTCTCCTGGGAAATCCAGGATAATCTCCCTCTTAAAGTCAGTTGATCACAACCTTGATTCAGCCTGCAACCTGAATCCTCCTCTGCCAGGTAGCCTAGCACAGCCTCAGGTTCCAGGATTAGGATGTGGATTATTCTGCCAACCACCCCCCAACCCTGTCTTCAAAGACCCTTCTGCCCGGCAGAGCCCACAATGCTCTGAGAGGCCTTGGGCAAGCAGGAGGTGGGCAGACATGGGGTGGGAAGGAAGACACTCAGTGGGCGTCGGGGTGCACCAGCCCCAGACATGCCACCCAGATCCCTGGTGTGGCATGCCAGCCACCACGTCCTGGGGTCCTGCAGGCTGTCAGTAAACAAGTGATTCCCTGATTCCCTGAGACATGGCAACTGTTCCAGAGTCCCTGAGCCCCAGCCAGAAAGGTGGGAAGGTGAGCAGTTGCCATGGAAACTATTGATTTCCGGGTTTAAATGAGGATACCCAGCGTTTATGAGCTTTGCCAGGCATGCTGCAGTTGAGAGAGTCATATTTCTCCCATTAGCATCCATTTTTCTGTCCCTGCAACTTGAGTACAAATCGAGTGCTCATAAACACGGGGGACAAACACGTGGCCAGAGCTGGCCTCGGGAGGAAGCAGGGGCCGAGTGGGTCTACGTCCACTCCACACCCGCCCCCCACCACTCTTGGGCCCCAAGTCACTGTGGCAAAGGGGCTGGGCTGCCAGCAGCACTGCATGGACCAAAGGGGCCAGGGCAGCCATCCTGGGAAAAGAGAGCTGATGGGAGCTGCCCCTCAGCAAGGCTCAGACGATTACAGAGGAGTTCCAGTCACTGGAGCAATGATCACAGAGGAGGACCAGTCAATGAAGCACCAATCGCTGATGAGGGTCAGTGGTTTAATTTAACGTTTCACGTTTCTGTAAACTGTATTCCTGCGCTGACTCACCCCTGTCCTCCCTTCCCAGGACACAACTGCAGACCCCTCCTCAACTGCCACCGCCCCCAGCCTCTGCCCCGAGCCTTCTGCCCACTCCATCTTCAGGAAGCGACCTCGACGCAGCTGTCCAGATGACTGTCCTGCCCACCGCGTCCCACTGAGTCCCCTAACGATCGCGTCATCTGCAGAATGAGGTGGACTGTCCCTCCTGCTGTGGCTCTCCCTGGGCCTCACAGTGCCCACTCAGGCCACAGTCCCCATGCAGGCCTTGTCACCTCAGGGGCACCCTGGGCTCCTCTGGCTGAGACACCCTCCACTGCCGTGTGACCCGAGCACTTGTGCCCCTGTAACACCACCGTGAGGATAAAGAAAGCATGACACAACCCATCACCTAAACTGTAGGGTGCAGTGACGCTGGTGAGCACCAGGCTGAGAGCCATGGGCTCCTCTGTAACCACTGGCTTCTCCCATTAGCCAAGGGCACCATGCCACCCCTTTTCTGCTGGTCTGGAGCCTGCAAAGCGAGCAGGGTGGGCGTGGGACCCCCACGGGGCTGTGCGGAGCAAGCTGTGAATGGCAGATCTGTTGCCAGCTCCTGACTCTACGGTTTTCCAGAGATGCCCATGGCAGGCTATGGATTGTCCTTCTCAGCAGTGTCACCAAAAGGAGAAAAGGTCCTTTGGAAATCGATGACAGCCCCAGATGTGTCTATTGGAGCACAGAGCTCCTGGGGCCCAGCTGGCAACCAGGGCAGGGTGAGGCAGCCCATGCACACCCCCTCCCTGGCCAGCCTGCCACCCCTGCTCAATACGTGAGACTCTGGCCCCTGAGACTCTGCCTAGCTCCTGGCCCTGGCTCAGTATGTGGCCGGGCCCAAGAGTAGGTGGAAAGACGGTGTCTAGTCCCCACCCAGGACCCATCCCTCCCCTCCCAGGTGGCCATAACCACCACGTCCTCCAAACAGCCTGGGCCCCACAGCACGTTCCCAGTTTGCTTCCAGGAACTAGAGAAGCCATGGTGCTGAGGCTGGGGCCACTCCCCTTGCAGGGCCCTCCACCACCAGGGAGAGGGACTGGGCTCCAGCAGCGACAGACACCAAGGCCATTACCGAGGCCTCTTGGGCCATCCTGCCAGGCAGGCCTCCCCAGCCCAGGAGGCTGGCATCACCTGGGGCTCAGCAGCACTAGAGGGCAAATGCCATCCACATGCAGTCAGGAGAGCCACCTACTCCCAAGCACCCCCACCCAGACCCCCACCCTGATGAAGCCCACAGAGCCACGCCCACATCTGTGGGGAGGGGCAGCTCTGCCAGAGTTTCTCTCTGACCTTCCCCTGGAGGTTCTTCTGGCTGTCCCCAGTTGAGGGGACCTGCCGAGGGCAAGCCGAGGGGGATGGGGGGACTTTGCCTGAGTCTCAGCACCCAGGGCCTCCAGGGAGGACAGGAAGATCTGCAGCCTCTGACCCCAGTTGGCAAGAGCAGGAGACTAGGGGCTCCCCACATGGGGTCCTAGGTAAGGGGATCAGATTCAGCCTCCCAGGGCAGGGGGAGGTCCAGAGAGCCACCCCCATCTCCCCTGCCCTTCCTGGTCCTGGTCCCTGCCTGGCCGCTTGCCCCATGAAGAATCAACCTTAACTTCCAGGCATCCCCTCCTCACCACCCCCCCTCAGCAGCTGCTGCACCAACCAGTTTCCACCCCTGCAACTGGGAGCTCCCCCCACACCTGGAGTGGTCTGGGGTGGCAGCCGATCAGGCCCAGGAAGCAGTAGCACCAGGGCCACCACAGGGCTCATCACAGAGCAGATGGGACAAGTAGCCAAGGATCCAGGATTCAGGCGAGGCCAAGAGAGAGACACACTCAGTTCACCAACCAAAGCACCCCTGGTGCCCTCTGTGTATAGAAGAAGTGAGAAGGCCAGGCTCGGTGGCTCAGCCTGTAATCCCAGCACTTTGGGAGGCCGAGGTAAGTGGATTGCCTGGGTCCACGGGTTCGAGACCAGCCCAGGCAACTTGGCAAGACCTCATCTCTACAATAAATCAAAAATTAGCCGGGCACCTGTAGTTCTAGCTACTTGGAAGGCTGAGGCGGGAGGATCACCGGAGCCCAGCAGGTCGAAGATGCAGTGGCCAGGAGCGGCCACTGCACTCCAGCCTGGGCAACAGAGTGAGATTCCAACTCAAAAAAAAAAAGAAGAAGAAGAAGTGAGAAGGAAAGGCAGCAAAAAGGAAAGGCAGTGTTGAGTGGGGATGAGCCATTACCTGCCTGGAGCAAAGACCCAGTGGGCACGAATTCCAAGCCAGCAGAGCCCACCCATTCATGTGGGAGACATGAACTTGAGAGCACGCAGGGAGGCCCCCAACTGTAGGGGGAAGGGGCTGGAGTTGGTTGGGTGTAAGTGAGGCACAGAGCTTGTCACCAGCACTGTGGCTGACCTGCCCTGCAGAAATAGGGGCTTGTGGGCTATGACACCCCCCAACTTGGTACTCCGAACCCAACTTCTGCCCTAACTGGAAGGCCCAAATGAGGGGCTTCCATCAAACCAGCTGGCTACGAGAGAGCCCCAACTTGTGTAGGACACCCATCCTTGTGACCTGTAAAGGCAGATGACCCCTGAGGCTCTCGAGGTGACAGAGGCCAGCAACAACTACAACCCAAGGCAAAGTGGGCCCCATGTGAGTTTTTGTTCTTGTTTTGCTTTTTAGCAAAATGTTTTGGATGGGTGGGGTGGGAATGATGCATTAGCAATGAAAAATCTGAAAAGAAAATTAAGAAACCAACTCTTGCTGGGCACAGTGGCTCACACCTGTACTCCCAGTTCTTTGAGACACTGAGGCAAGAAGGTTGCTTGAGCTCAGGAATTCAAGATCAGTCTAGGCAACATAGCAAGACCCCATCTCTATAAAAAATGGAAAAATTAGCCAGGTGTGGTAGCATGCACCTGTAGTCCCAGCTACTTGAGAGGCTGAGGTTGGAGGATTGCTTGAGCCCAGGAGTTCAAGGATTCAGTGAGCTATGATGACACCACTGTTACACTCTAACCTGGTCAACAGAGAAAGATTCTGTCTTAAAAAAGAAATCAACTCCATTTACAGTAGCATGCAAAAGAATAAAATACCTAGGAATTCATTTGACAAAGGAAGTTAAAGACTTATACACTAAACACGACAAAACATTGCTGAAAGTAAGATGCCATAAACAGATGGAAAGATAGCCCATGTTCATGGATTGCGAGACCTAACATTGTTTTGTTTTGAAGGGGAAAGAAACATGCATGTATTGAGTCCCTACTATGTACTAAGTCAGCACTGTGCTGATGCTTACACATTAAATCTCCCTCAACCTTAGAAGAATCTTTTTTTTTTGAGTTGGAGTATCACTCCTTCACCCAGGCTGTAGTGAAGTGGCATGCTCATGGCCCCCCCAGCATTGCCCTGCTGGGCTCCAGTGATCCTTCTGCCTCAAACTTCCAAGTAGCCGAACTACAGGCGTGCACTACCATGCCCAGCTATTTTTTTTTTAATTATAGCGACAAGGTCTCACCAAGTTGCCCAGGCTGGTCTTGAACCTGTGGGCTCAGGCAATTCACCCGCCTTGGCCTCCCAAAGTGCTGGGATTATAGGCTGAGCCACCGAGCCCGGCTATCAACCTTAGAAGAATCTTAAGGGATATTATGCATCGCCATATTCCTCAGAGAGAAGTACCCAGGAGGGGGTGCTGATGTCAGGAGGGGGCTCAGCCCCAGTGAGACTTGCTGCTTGGGCAGGGGCTGCAGCACATCTCTGGATTCAGATTGTCTCAGGTGCAGGCCCTGCCACCTCGCAGCCATGGTGTAGTGGCACACATGTGCTGCAGCCCCATTCCACACACCCCCAGATGGGTGTCGCATCCCAACAGGTCAGTGGGAGACCTACTATTGTGAAGATGGCAGTACTTCCCAAAGTGAAGTATCTCTATCAAAATTCCAATGACCTATTTTCATAGAAATGAAACCTTCCAATTCATATGGATCTACAAGAGGCCCTGAATAGCCAGAACAATATTTAAAAAGAAAACATGGCTGGGCTCGGTGGCTCAGCCTGTAATCCCAGCACTTTGGGAAACCGAGGCAAGTGGATTGCCTGAACCCGCGGGTTCAAGACCAGCCCGGGCAATTTGGCGAGACCTCGTCTCTACAATAAATCAAAAAATTAGCCAGGCATGGTAGCACATGCCTGTAGTTCCAGCTACTTGGAAGCCTAAGGTGGAAGGATCACCAGAGCCTAGCAGGTCGACGCTGGGGGTGGCTGTGAGTGTGCCACTGCACTCCAGCCTGGGCAACGAAGTGAGACTCCAATCAAAAAAAAAAAAGAGTACATTAGGGGATTCATACTTCTCGATTTCAAAATTGACTGCAAAGCTGTAGTATTCAAAACAACGTGGTACTGGCATAAGGATAGACATAGATCAATGGAATAAAATAGAAAGCCCAGAAATAAACCCAAAGATCTATGGCCAATTGATTTTTGCAAGGGTGCCAAGACCATTTCGTGGATAAGGGTTAAAGAACAGTCATTTTAACAAATGGCGCTGGGACAATTGGATATCTACATGCAAAAAATGAAGCTAGACTCTTACACTGTATATGAAAACTAACTGAAAACGAATCAGTGGGCTAAATATAAGAACTAAAATTATAAAGCACCTAGAGCCGGCCTCAGTGGCTCAGCCAGTAATCCCGTGCCTTTGGGAGGCTGAGATGAGTGGATTGCCTGAGCCC
>NW_007092116.1:196156-199782 GCF_000164805.1 Carlito syrichta
ACAGAGTGAGATTCCAACTCAAAAAAAAAAAAAAAAAAAACCTAAAAAAAGAACATAAGACTAAATGTTCATAACCTTGGAGTTAGCAATGGATTCTTAGATTTGACACCAAAAGTACATGCAACAAAGAAAATAAATTGGACTTCATAAAAATGAAAAACTTTTGTGCATCAAAGGACACTACCAAGAATGTGAAAAGATAATCTGTAGAATTGGATAAAATATTTGCAAATTACGCATTTGATACAAGTCTAAATATCCAGAAGATATAAAGAGCGCTTACAATTCAACAACAAAAAGAAAACAACCCAATTTTTTTAATGGGCAAAGGTTTTGAATAGACATTTCTCCAGGGAAGATAAGCAAATGGCCAACAAACACATGAAAAGATGCTCCAAATATTAATCACTAGGAAAATGCAAATCAAAACCACAAGGAGATACCACCTCACATCTACTTGGATAACTTTACCCAACAAAAAAGGCCAGGCATAATGGTTCATGCCTGTCATCCCAACGCTTTGGAAGGCTGAGGCGGGAAGATTGTTTGAACCCAAGAGTTCGAGACCAGCCTAGGCAGCATAGTGAGACCTCTTCCCTACAAAAATTAAGAAAACAATTAGCTAAGTGTAATGGTGCATGACTGTAGTCTCAACTTCTTGAGACGCTGAAGTGGAAGGATCACTTGAGCCCAGGAAGCTGAGGCTGTGGTGAGCCCTGATTGTGCACTGCACTCGGGCGTGGGCAACAGAGTGAGACTCCAACTCAAAAACAAACAAGCAAACAAAAAACAGTGCTGCTGAGTCTAGTGGGGACATTAATTGGGGCAGCAAATATTTCATCCAATTAGGCAGCTTGGCTATTGCTTAAAAGATTACACAGACTCATCATATAACTCATAAATTCCACCCCTAGAGATATACCCAAGAAAAATTAAAACGTATACACACAGAAACTTGCCCAGGAATGTATGTAAGACATTATTCATTATTCATAAAGCCAACAACCCAAATGTTCATCAATGAATGAATGGATTTCTAAAATGTAGCACATTCCTACAATGGAATATTATTCAGCCCTAAACAGGAAGCTCTGGCACAGGCTAAAACATGACCCTCAAAAATACGTGGAATACAAGAAGTCAGACACAAAAGGCCACATGTTGTCTGATTCCTTTTGTATGAAATATCCAGAATAGGTCAATCCCTAGAGACAGAAGGGAGATCAGTGGTACCAGGGGGCAGAGGAGGTGGGGAATGAGGAGTGACTATTTAATGATTATCTTCCTGAAGTGATGAAAGCGTGTTGAAACCCGACAGAGATGGCAGCTGTGCTACATTGTGAATACACAAAATGCCACCAAATTGCACTGTACGCTTTAAGGTGGTTACTTGCCTGTTACATGAATTTCACCTCAATTTATTTTATAAATTGACAGAAAGAAAACCGACACCAGAAAATACAGCTCCGGCACGTGTCTTTGGGTCCCTGAAGATCTGAGTAAGAGGCTTTGCCTGTGAGAGCTGGAAAGTCTCTGCAGTCAGCGCAGCTTCAGAGGGAAGGTAGGATGCAGGATGCCATGCTCGGAATGTCTGTGTCCCTGCAGGGTCCATGGGGAAGCTGAATCCCCATGTGACGGTGCTGAGAGGTGGAGCCTTGGTAGGTGATTGAAGAGGGAGGGCTCCTCCCTGGTGAACGAGATTAAAGTCCTGGATCTTCCAGGAGGCAGCAACCAGCTGTCCACCAAGATGCCATTAATGACCCAACCTGGAAGTGTCCTGCCATCACTTGGCCCTGCCCTTGGTCCTTATACAAGAGGCTTCACACGGGGACCTCCTGCCCATGAGGCGCCATCATGGAAGCAGAGAGCGGCCCTCACCAGTCATGATCCTGCTGACCCCTTGAGCTTGGGCTTCTCAGCCTCCAGAACTGGGAGAAATAAATTCCTTCTGTTTATAAATTGTCTGGCGCCCGCTATTTTGTTAGAGCAGCAGGAACAGACTAAGGCACAAGGTGTCTCCGGGAACAGTAAGGGGCCAGGGCTCAGGGGACTCAAATCCAGGCCTGGACACACCTCAGCTGGGAAATGGCTGGAAGTCAGGCTGTCCCAGACCCTACCACTCTCCAGGGCACAAAGCCAGCAGCCTGCCACCAGCCCCATCACTCTCATCGTCTGGGACCCCGGCTCTGGGGGGGAATTACCTGGTGAGCCACCCCAAGGAGGAGCCCACGTGGCCAGCACCAGAGGCCTCCTGCCCACAGCCACGCAGATGAGCCTGAGGTGAACCCGGCTGACCGGCTGACGGCTAAGCCGCCGAGCTCTGACTGTCAGGGTGGCTTGTGACGTGGGCGTGGCTATACTGCTGCATAGAAAACTACCCCAGCCCCGAGCAGCTCAAAGGAACAAATATCGATGGTGTCCCACGGCGCCTCAGGGTCGGGGCCCACAAGTGGCTTGGAGGGCTCTGGCCTGGGCTCTCCCAGGAGGCAGCCACCAGCCGTCCATCAAGATGGAGGCCGCTATGCCGTTAATGACCCAACCTGGAAGTGACCTGCCGTCCCTTGGCCCTGCCCTTGGTCACTCTGACCAACCCAGTACGGTGCCGGAGGCGGCAACACGGGGCGCTCCAGGGTCTGGCTACCACGCCACCTCCCGTGGCAGTAACTGATGTGACCTCGCCCCACCTGCCCTCAGCCTCCCACCCCCTTCCTGGCTCTCCCAGGGGGTCCTCCCTGCACCCTTCCCAAGGTTCGGGCCACGCCGCCCAAAACACACCCACATCTTCCCCCAGGACTCTCGGGCTCCTCTCCCAGCTGTCGTGTGCCCTTGGGCAGCAGGAGACCAGTGGCTCGCTGGGCTCAGGCCACCGTCACTCCCGGAAAGCTCACCTCACACAGGTTACTTAGGCCCCCCGCACCACGCTCTCCCCCCATGGACCAGGGGTGGTCCCGGCCTCCTCCTTAGAGGCTGTTGTGAGAATGGAGGCAGCGTGGAAGCCTGGGAGCCCCGGGTGTCTGCGTCGACCACGTTATCCCCTAAATGCTGCTGCGCCTAATCACCCCGCCGCCCGGCCATCTTGGCCGGTCCTCCTGCTCTCACCAGGGCAGCCCCACGGCCTCTGCAACGGTGTCCCCCCACGACCCCTCTCCCCCATGAGGGGCAGCCAGAGCGAAAACCCAAGTGAGGCCAGCCCCTCCCGGGTGAGGGACAAGCCCTGCTACCCCCGCACACTCGCCTGTCCGGGCCCTCCACTGACCCCTCGCTGTCCCTCTGCCTGGGGCTCAGACTCCTGAGATCAGAGGCCACCTGCTCCAGGAAATCTTCCCTGACTACAACCCCACATCCCTCCACCTGGTCAGGCCATCGCATCGCCGAGTCCCCTCTTATACGCAGACCCCAGGAGAGAGGGACAGCGACGCTCAGGACAGGGCCCGCCCGCAGGAGGTGCTGAATGCATGAGTGGAAGAGTGAGAGTAAATGAAGGGGTGAAGGAGCGAGTGCATACATGAGCAAAGGAATGAGTGAGTGAATAGGCGAAGGAACGAGTGGGTGAACGAGTGAATGAGCAAGTCCGTGATGAATGAATGAGTGGCCCAAGGGCCTCCCATCCTCCTTGCCTCTGCCCG
>NW_007092116.1:199802-200731 GCF_000164805.1 Carlito syrichta
CTGAGGGTCAGCGGCTGCGGGGCCTTCCCCTTGTGCGCCCCGCGCCGCCCTCGAGGCGTCTCTCCCCCCCATGAAGTGTCCGAAGCAGACAGGTCCCGCCAACGCCCTCGTTTGTGTCCCCACCCAGGGAATTTGCCTCGGTTCTTCTGACTCAGTCCAGAATCCTCCCCGGGCTCATCCTGGGTCACTGCCTCCTTAGTCCGACCCTCAAGCCCCCCGGGACCCCGGGAGCCTCTGCCCGGACACATCCGTTGTCCCGTGGAGAGGGTCACCGCGGCCCTCGTGTCCCCCACCCCAGCCCCAACGTCCCACCAGCCCAACTGGGGTCTCCCGGCCCAAGCCAGGTGTCCGCATATGCCCAGGCGCGTCACATCCGCGACACAGGGACAGGCCCCTTCCCTCCAGCCCGCCTCCCAGCCGCCCCTCCCTCCCCTCCCCACGGGGGATGGGCTCCGGCGTGAGCGCTTCAGGCCCGGCAGGGGCTGGTCTTTGCCCCCCCAGCCACAGCCGAGGGGCTGAACTGAGACTGGACGCCGGAGAAGGTGAGCTGCCCGCCCTCCTCCGGCCGGCCTTCCAGCCCTGGGAGGCCGCCAGCCTGGGCGACGGGGGCCGACGTGGTCAGAGAAGAAAAGATGAGGGAACGTGTCCTACGCTGGCGAGCGTGGCAGTCAATTCCTGCACCCAAAAGGCCTGGGGTCACCCCTCCGTGGGGGCCGCTGGCAACCCCCCCACCCCCTGCTTACCCAGAGGCTCAGGAGCATTTGGGCACTGGGAGGGGCCTGTTGGATGATGACATGTTTACATTATGGCGTGTTTTTTTTTGTTTTTGGTTTTTCCTGTGTTTTTTTTTTGAGTTGGAGTCTCACTCTGTCGCCCAGACTGGAGTGCAGTGGCCGCTCCCGGCCACCGCAGCCTCGACCTGCCAGGCT
>NW_007092116.1:200943-211516 GCF_000164805.1 Carlito syrichta
GCTGATTTTTTGATTTATTGTAGAGATGAGGTCTCACTGCCCAGGCGGGTCTCGAACCCACGGGCTCAGGCAATCCACTCACCTCAGCCTCCCAAAGGCGCGGGATGACAGGCTGAGCCACCGAGTCCGGCCCATTATGGCGTTTTTACATTTCCGGCCATTTGTGTGTCATTTAAAGGCCACAGCAAATGTCACCTCCTCGTGGAAACCTTCCCTGATTCCCCCCAGCCTCCCAGTTCTGTGTTCCAGCCCGTTGCTGCCACCCTGTGCTGGAGCTGTCAGGGAGAATCCAAGTTAATTTCCACCAATAAGAAGTTCTCAGCTGGGTGTGGTGGTCCATACCTGTAATCCCAGTGCTTTGGGAGGCTGAGGCGAGAGGATTCCTTGAGATCAGAAGTTTGAGATCAGCCTGGACAACATAGCAAGACTCCATCTCTACAAAAAATGAAAAAATCAGCTGGGCATGGTGGTGCCTGTAGTCCCAGCTATTCAGGAGGCTGAGGCAAGGGGATCACTTGAGCCCAGAATTTCTAGGCTTCAGTCATCTATAATCACACCTCTGCACTCCAGCCTGGGCAACAGAGCAAGATCCTGTCTCTTAAAAATTTAGGAAAAAATTTCTCTCTTGAGATATGGAAAATGGAAGAGAAGCAAAAGTCTTTTTTAATTGCTCCCCTGGCTTTGGCAGGTGTGAGGTTTTGCTGTGGCCTCCGGGTGGTGTTGCACCTGGTGCTGGAGGCAGCTGTGACCATCACCAGGGGTCTCCCGTGGTCCCCATGCCCTCCTGACCCTCTGTACACTTGCCATGACCCTGAGACCCCAGGATGATATTCCCTGACCTTCTTGCCTCTGACTCTTTTAATGGTTTGAAGCTCTTAATTCTCTGTATTAAATACTTTCCTGCGTGAAATGCCCAGAGAGGGTCCTGGCCTCCCATTCAAGGAAACCTTGAGTGAGGCACCATTTGCTACCAGAAGTCACTTCAGGACACAGGGCCTCACAGACAGAAGTCGAAGACTGGTGATACAAAGTGATGATCTCATTGTTGTGTTGTGGGTTCAGCTGTGCCCCCCCCCCAGATCCACATGCTGAAGCCCTTCCTAGCCTTAGAACCTCAGAATGTGACCTTCTTTGGAAATAAGGTAGTTGCAGATGTAATTAGCTAAGAGGAGGTTACAGTGGATTGGGTGGGCCCTAATCTGACATAGCTGATGTCCTTATATAAAAGGGGAGACTTGGTCACAGAGACATCCACACAGGGAGGACACCACGGGAGAATGAAGGTAGAGATGGTGACGCTTCCATGAGCCGAGGAATGCCAAAGGTTGCCAGCCACCACTAAGAACCACAGCCGCAGAAAGAACTCACCCCGCTGACACTTTGCTTCTGCCTTCTGGCCTCCTGTGCTGTGAGGCAGAACCCTTCCGTGGTGTGTGCCGCCTGGTATGTGGTAATTTGTTCGGACTGTCCTAGCAGACGGTACAGTCTGTGACAAATTGGGGGCCAGTTGTCTCAGCAAGCCGGGGAAAGACACTTCTCTGCAATTGCCCAGAGTGAAGTGTTTCTGGAAAGCCAGATTTGGGGAGACTAAGATGTGTCTGCAAAACAGCATTGTCGTGGAAACTAGGGCTGTGAGGGCCGCAGGGTGGGCTGGTGATTTCTGACAGCCCTGGAAAGATTACATTTTCTAAGATGACACACAAGGGACTTTCCATTCTCGGTTCAAGTTAGAGTGAGAAAATCAGAAAATGTGTAGGACTTTACCGTAGGAGAAAATCTTATTTCTTGTAGCAAGACTGTTGGATCTGAAAGTCGTTTCCCAAGTTCTGTCCTGCGGGCTGTAGGATTACATGGAAATTGAATTCTCAGCCTCGCCAGGGCGCTCAGGCAGAAGTCAGAGCACAGAGCAGGAGAGTCAGAAGGGGAGCTGTCGAGTGGGGCACCTTGTCGCCTTCCCCAGAACCCCACTGGCCTTTCCTGCTGGCGGGAGCAGCCCTCCTCCCTTCACTTGAAGGCCTCGCCTGGAGGACTCACCTGCCCAGGGAGCCGGTTCCCCTCAAGGCCCAAGCCCCTCACCCCTGGCTGCCTCCAGACCGGAACCTGGAGTGAGGTCCCAGCTGACTCCAGGGATGTGAGTAAAAACTTGTCACTCTTGCCGGGCGCGGTGGCTCAGCCTGCAATCCCGCGCCTTTGGAAGGCCGAGGTGAGTGGATTGCCTGAGTCTGCGGGTTCGAGACCCGCCTGGGCTGGCGAGACCTCATCTCTACAGTAAATCAAAAAATCAGCTGGGCGTGGTAGTGCGCGCCTGTAACTCCAGCTACTTGGAAGGCTGCGGTGGAAGGATCACCGGAGCCCAGCAGGTCGAGGCTGCGGTGGCCGGGAGCGGCCACTGCACTCCAGTCTGGGCGACAGAGTGAGACTCCAACTCAAAAAAAACAAAAAACAACAACAACAAAAAACTTGTCACTCTCCACGAAGACCAAGATTTTGCTGACTTAAGCTGGAGAATAATAGGAAGAGTGGATTCTCAGTGCCACCAAGAGTGGATGGGAGCCATGCTAGACAGGTGGACGTTGCTGGGAGACTCTGGGTTCCATTGTCTGCCTGAGCATCTGTGAGTATCCTGAGAAGTGTGTTCCGTTTGCTGCTGGAAACTTGGACTGAACAGTGGCCCAACTGAGATGCCAGAGATTCCCTTATGCAATACAGAGAAAATAATCCAGACACTTAGGGGGCTAGGAACATTGGCATGGAGTCATCAGAGCAACCCAATCACTGAGGCCCTCCTTGTGTCCCCAAAGCACTCCCTTCAAAAAGCCCCAGGACTCACCAGCGAGGAGCCCTTGAGCTCTTCAGGCCAGGGTGATGGTGCAAGATGCCGCCATCACAACTCATGGGACCCCGGAGTGGCAGAGACCAAGAGGCCCAGAGAGGGTGGGCTCAGTGACTGAAGGGGCAGTCAGCTCGGCGCACTCAGCAGGAGGAACAATGCTGCAGAGATCTTGGGCATTGGCCAATTGGCCAGGCGTCCCCAGAACCGAAAAAGATGGATAATCTATTGAAGCTGAGTTTGATCACTTAAAAGACCCAGATCTTCCATGAAGTACCTTCAGGGAGAGTCACGATCTCCCATCCAATTCCAGGACTGGGTCTCGAAGAAGGAAGAGAAATGGGCGCCTCCGTGGAAGGACTCCACGAGGTATCTAAGTACGACATGTTCACGTGCACTTCCGATCTCTCCACTGCCTTCTCAAGGGACTTACAGTCATCCCTTCGGTTACCTATTGCTGCATAACAAACCACCCCAAAGCTGAGTGGCTTAAAACCATGACAACCATTTATCTGCAATCTAGGCAGAGTCGATAGGGAAGGCTCATCTCTGTTCCCTGTGACATCGGCTGAGTGGCTCAGCCGACGGGGGTCTGGAATTCCTCCCAAGATGGCTCATTGCCATGGCTGGCCGGTTGGTACCTGGTGGTTCCTCTCCAGGGGCCTCTCCATGGGCTTGGCTCCTCCTGACTTGATGGCTGAGTTCCAAGAATGAGCCTCCCAAGAGGCACCCGATGGGAGCCGTGTCGTCTTTTGCGACTTGGTCTTGGGAGTCACATAGCATCACTGCTGCCATCATTAAAGGCTCCCCCGTCGGCTTTGCCATGGGGGAACTGGGCCCCGGGCAGGTTTCTCCTTCGCCAGCTAGCGCAGTGCTGGGCTTCGTCAGCAGAGGGCGTCGGAGGTCGCAGCAAAGCCTAGCAGAGGAAGGGGCTTCCCTTCCTGGTTCCTCCTATGGGGCTGCCGCCGGTGGGCCCGCACACAGGAGGCTCTTCAGAGGGTTTCTCTGCCACCCATGGGCTGCTTCTTGCAGACACCCCCAGTCTGTCACACTCCCCAGCAAAATTCTCAGCCACCTGGTGGGAATTCCTGTTGGAAGAGCTCTGGCCCAGATGCACCCCTCATGAGTTTCTTGGCTGACAACGGGTAGGTTGTCCCACAGATGGGTGCTGGCTTTCACCCCTTGGCAACTCTCTTCACCACGGGGAGGCTGCGGGTTCCTGGGGCAGCCGCACCCTCTCCAACAAAGCCTGGGCCCCAGCCTAGGATGGAGCGTTCATTCTTCCAAGTTCTTAGCTTCTTCCTGTATGCTCACCCTCTGTCCTCGAAATAGTGGCTGCCTCTGGGGCTTGCTATTCCTGGACTCCTTAGAGCTCTCTTATACCCTTTCAATACTTACTCATCTTTTTCCAGGTTACAATTCTTCCTATTAAATCTTCCTGTTCAGACTACTGGTGTGGTTCCTGTCTCCTGACTGGAGCCTGGTGATCTGGAATTAGTACCAGGAGTGGGGTCCAGGAGACAGCCCTTCAGAGATGGAACTCGGGGATGGTTTTGATCATGCCCTTGGCTTGAATGTGCTGCAGAGCTTACTGCCAATGGAAAATGGGGCACGGCCAGGTGCGGTGGATCCAGCCTGTCATCCCAGCACTTTGGGAGCCCGAGGCGTGAGGATCGCCTGAGCCTGAGGGTTCAACACCAGCCTGGGCAACATGGTGAGACCTCATCTCTACAATAAATCAAAAAAAATTAGCCGAGCGTGGTAGTGCGCGCCTGTAGTTCTGGCTACTTGGAAGGCTGAGGCGGAAGGATTGATCGCTGGAGCCCAGCAGGTCGACGATGGGGTGGCCGGCTGTGAGCGTGCCACTGTACTCCATCTGGGCAGCGGAGTGAGATTCTAACTCAAAAAAAAGAAAAAGAAAAAAAAATGGGGCATTTGTGCCCCAGTGGCATCCGGTGGCACCAGATGAATGAAGCTGATGCCTCTGGATGTGTGTAATAAAATGCCAGTTGACCTTGTATCAAGGGAGCCCACGTGGCTGCCACACTTCACCATAAGGCAATAAGATGGCCACTGCAGGGACCATCAGGGTGGATGGGATCCTCCTAATGCACCAGGGTGTTCACAGAAATCACATGGCAAGCACACCACCTTCCGCCTCAGCTCAAGTCACCTGAGAAGCAGAGACCAACCGTGGCAGCCCTAGGAGAAACTCTTCCTTCCTGAATCTACAAGGCAGAGACTGTGGAATATCAAAGTCAGCATCTGATTATGCATGCCACAAGTCATAGTGTCAGCTGAGCTCACAGCCTTGCCAGCTTCCTCACTGGCAGGTCAGGACATCAATGAGAAAGATTGGACCCCTGGAATTCAGGATGGAGACCACCACCTGGGCTTCAGTGGAGCAGATGTCCTTGGACTGCCCGGGTCACTCAGAGCCTCTCTCACCAGGAGATTGGCGATGGCCACGGTGACTGACTGTCCTGAACTTTAAACCCTTTGTGAGTCGGCCTGTGAGACCCTCATGAGAGGCTGCCCATCTTCCCCGAGACACACCTCTCGTTGCCAGAAAACCTACAATTAGTGTCAGATTGCAGGAGTCAGGTGTACAGTTGGACACAGGAGAAAATAGCTCATGCCAGGGGCTGGGAATTTTTTTCTGTAAAAGACCAAATAGTAAATCTTTTTTCACTTTGTGAGGCTCAGATGAACTCTGTCCACCTTGTTCCTGCCTCCTTCTTCCTCCTCCTCCTCTTTCTCTTTCCCCTTTCGCCTCTTTCAGCGTTGTTATCGTGAGTGTGTGTTTTACAATCTTTTAAAATGTGAAAACCACTCTTAGCTCACAGGCTGTACAAAAAATAGACTCCAGGCCAAATCTGTCCCCTAGGTTGTAGTTTGCCAGACCCTGGCTTGTGTACTACAAGAATTCAGAGACTGTTTAGAGATATATTGGCAGCAACCCAGAGACTCCGTGGGAGTGGACTCTAGGGGTGTGAGAGCCCTGGAATGCTAGATGAGGCTGGCTTCACCGATCTGAGGGCCACCACAGCCGGCAACTCCCTCACATGACCGAGGTGTGAACTCACCATGGCTGGCGGACAGTGAGCCTGAGATGCCCAAGCTTCCAGGAATGACTTGGAGGAGAGAGTTCAAGACCCAGGGAGAGGAATGTGGGCTGGCTTCAGCAAACGTGGCCCTCACACCCACACCCCCCACCCATCCAGGGGAGGCCAGAAGGCTCCACCTTCACCAGGGTGCGAGGGACACATGAGCAAAGGGCTCTGCAGCCTGGAAAGTTCTGCTACTGTGTGACCACGAGAGTGGGGGTGCCACTCTTGAGGGGACTCACTGATGTCAGTGGGAGCCATGGGATCCCAGAGCAGCAGAGGCCAGGAGGCGACAGCTGCCCACCCAGGGCAAGGTAGGCCGCAATCTGTGAGGGGCAGCAGGACTTACTGACCGGTGGAGCGCGAGGCCTGCCGGGATCTCTGGAATGAAATAAAGGGTCAGTCAACTAGATGTTGCTTGCCCGGCACCACAGAAACAAAACTCTAGGTCTGGTGGCCAAACCTGATTTGAGTTACCACAGTGAACAGCCACTGCCTCTCACCCGTGTCCAGGCTGAGCCAGTTCACAGACCTGGAGTCCCTAGTTGAGGACTGGGTCCCTTGAGGAGAAATCTGGAGCACTGCTTCAAGGGACACCAGCAAGTCACCTGCAGGCCCTCCCCAGAGAGATCTGCACCCGAGTCCTAAAGTAACTGCCCAGCGGGAGAAAGGGAGTCCCCCAGCACCTCAGGGATGGCAAGACACCGCCTTTAGGGGTCTAACTCCTGGGGACTCAAAACACTGCTATGAGCCACTAGTTGCAGGGGTGTCAGACGGTATATGGAGCCTCAGCCCAAGTTTCACTCACACTGGGGCCACAGACCCCTCACACAGTGTGTCCCCCAGTCCTGGAGTGTGTAGTTGAACCAGACATCATGAGCACCGGCACATACCCCACATGGCTTCTCCTGGGGCAATTAGAGTAGGAAGGGCTCAGTGCAAGCCACCAAAACGTCCCTTCTCTGCCCAGACAGTAAACTCAGAGCAACACTGCACCCCTGGGGAAACCGCAGAGATGAGCATTACCAGCAAAGATGGGAAAGACAGGTGTGGCAACATCTGTCCCCGTCAAACCCACCTGCTTGGTCTACACAGAGGTCAGATGGATCTCACAGAATAACAGGATTAGTGGAAATTCCATTAACTGCAGTAATCCCAGCTGCTGCCGCACCACAAGGAATATCTTTCTTACAGAAAATTAATACCACCACCACCAACCCCCTCGACCGGCACCTGGCACACAGCTTGTTACTTGGCTGATTTTTTTTCCTCCACACCACTTTGCAAATACCAGCAAAAATGTTTGCTTCTCCCCGGCCAACATACTTGCCATAGCCTTTCCTTGGGACTGTCTGCAGAGATCTTGGTCACACTGCAGTCCCACAAATGTCACACTGATCTGTGGATGACATGCGTATTGGGTCCGAGGAGCAGGGAGTTGCCAGTATACCAGATGTCTTAGACACAAACCAGAGGGCAGGAGATAAACTCTGCCAAAATTCAGGAGCCCCTCACCTCAGGAAGGTTCTGGGGCCCAAAGGTCTGGAGCCGGTGACTTTTTTTTTGAGTCGGAGTCTCACTCGCCCAGGCTGGAGTGCAGTGGCATGCCCACAGCCACTGCAGCCTCAACCTGCTGGACTCAAGCAATCCTTCTGCCTCAGCCTTCCAAGTAGCTGGAACCACAGGCATGCGCCACCATGTCCAGCCAATTTTTTCTTTTTTCTTTTTTTTTGGATTTGAAGTCTCACTGCGTCACCCAGGCTGGAGTGCAGTGGCACACTCACAGCCACCACAGCCTCAACCTGCTGGGCTCCGGCGATCCTTCCACCTCAGCCTTTCAAGTAGCTGGAACTACAGGCATGTGCTACCATGCCCGGCTAGTATTTTTTGATTTATTGTAGATATGAGGTCTCACCGAGTTGTCCGGGCGGGTCTCGAACCCGCGGGCTCAGGCAATCCACACACCTCGGCCTCCCAAAGCGCTGGGATTACAGGTTGAGCCACCAAACCCGGCCTAATTATTTTATTTATTGTGGAGACAAGGTCTCATCAAGTTGCCCAGGCTGGTCTCGAACCCCTGGGCTCAGGCAATCTTCTCACCTCCGCCTTCCAAAGTGCTGGGCTTGCAGCCATGAGCCACCACACCTGGCAGTAGGTGACAATTATTTTTCTTTCAAGAAAGTTTCTGGCTTGCTATCAGGCCTTGTAGACACTGAACAGCTACCTAGGGGACTTCCATCACACAACATGAGTGCCACTCACTGAAGCCCCTGCCACAAAAAGGGGCACAGGTAGCAGCAATCTACCACTGAGTGAACATGGAACAAAAGAGACTGGAAGGCACAAGGCAGCTGCAGGGACACGGCCCAGATTTCTTTACACCAACCCCTGCCACGTCACTTCCTCTCCCCCAGGCCATGCCTCCTGGGGAGTTCCTCGTGTCCAGCTGAGTGGGGAAGGAAAACTTCAAGCTTGTTCACAGTTGGGTCTGCACAATGCGCTGGTCTACAGGGCTGTGGCATCACACCCGTTTAGGGGTGTGTAGTGTGTTTGAGTTACTATAAAAAAATACCTGGGCTGAGCTCCGTGGCTCAGCCTGTAATCCCAGCTCTTTGGGAGGCTGACGCGAGTGGATTGCCTGAGCCCGCAGGCTCAAGACCAGCCCGGGCAATTTGGTGAGACCTCATCTCTACAATAAATCAAACATTAGCCGGGCATGGTAGCGTGCACCTGTAGTTCCGGCTACTTGGAAGGCTGAGGTGGAAGGATCGCTGGAGCCCAGCAGGTCGACGCTAGGGTGGCCATGAGCGTGCCACTGCACTCCAGCCTGGGCGACAGAGTAAGACTCCAACTCAAAAAAGAAAGAAAGAAAGAAAGAAATACCCGAGGCCGGGTGATTTATTTGGCTCGTGGTTCAGCTGACTCTACAAGAAACATAGTGCTAGCATCTGCTACTGCTGAGGCTTCAGGAAGCTTCCACTTATGGTGGAAGGCAGAGGGGGAGCAGGTATGTCACATGGCGAGAGCAGAAACAAGAAAGAGACAGAGAGAAGGAGCTGCCAGTTTCTGTTAAACACATTTGCTCTCAGCTGTGCGCAATGGCTCATGCCTGTAATCCCAGCACTTTGAGAGGCTGAGGCAGGAGGATTGCTTGAGCCCAGGAGATCGAGACCAGCACTGGACAACATAGCGAGATCTCATCTCTACAAAAAAATTTTTTAAATAGCCAGACATAGTGGTGCGTGCCTGTAGTCCCAGCTATCTGGGAGGTTGAAGTAGAAGAATCATCCGAGCCCAGGAGGTCAAGGCTGCAGTGAGCTGTAATTGTGCTACTGCACTCCAGCCTGGGGCGAGAGAATGAGACCCCAGCTCAAAAAAAAAACAAAAAACCTCACGTGAACTAATAGAGCAAGAACTCACCCGTGACCGCAAAAATGGCACCAAGACCTTCATGAGGGACCTGCCCCATGACCAAATCACCTCCCAGTAGGCCCCACGTCCAACACTGGCCCCACATTTCAACATAAGATTTGGAGGGGACAGCATCCGAATAGTATCAAGGGGTGACCCTGAAAAGCAGTGATGGAGGAGAATCCCCCGGTGGACAGCACTTCAAGGGGTGCATTTGGCTGTCCACCATCCGTGGAGTGGGAGATGGCCGGAAAGGCAGATGGCTGTGGGATCAGAGGCAGCTACTGATGGCTTGACTGATAGTCAGGAACTTGGGAGAAACGAGAGAAGAAGACTGCCCAAATGGAAATGTGGCTGGAGCTCTTGGAGTGGGCCCAGACATCTGTGTCCTATGAGAATGCTCACCAAAGTTATATGGTCTGATCCAACCATCAGCTGCTTCCCTCATGGTCAATCAATATTAGAGGCAGAGAGTTGGGAGAAGAAGTCTATTCTGATACCAAAGAATCAGGGAACAGGCATCTGCCAAGAACCTGTTCATTTAGGCATAGTTTTCATCCAGTATTTATAATAAGGCATACAGTTTCTTGTATTTTTCCCGCTATTGATTAACAATAACTGTGTGTCTTATGACCATTACTAAGTTTCTTTCTTATCTGTGTTTTAAACCCCGTGCTTAGATTTCATCAATCCTGCCATTTTTCTAAGTTAACAATTTTCCTTGGACATTTCAGGGCTGTGTTCCTTCCAGATGGTTACAGTTCCTTCTATTCATATTAGGGAGTTCTGGTTCTCAGGGCTTAACATAGATTCAGCACAAAGCATGGAAGGAATCAGCTGTTATCTAAGGGCTAAGAACAGATTCTTTCTTGGGTTTTCATTGGGAGTTTTTGCAGGGCTCGTTTCTTATCTAGGTCCGGCAAGGCTCTTTCAGGGATGTGTAGCTTCCTGCTTCCTGCTTATCAGGGGGCTCAATGTGAATAATTATATTCCTTTAATACCAGCAACAGTTACTAGATCCAAGGACAGCGAAGGGGGAGAAGAGGAGGAATGTGTATTTTTTAATCCAAACTGCAAGCCATTCTAAGTAATTACTAGAATTTCTTCTATTACCTAAAAAAAAAAAAAAAAAATGGTGGTTCCCTTTGGCCTATAAGAAAAGAGCACACCGGCCAGGCTTGGTGGCTCAGCCTGTAATCCCAGCGCTTTGGGAGACTGAGGCGAG
>NW_007092116.1:211761-212814 GCF_000164805.1 Carlito syrichta
AAAAAAAAAAAAAAAAAAAAAAAAAAGCACACTTGCAATAAGGTCTCGATAACCAGGTGGGCAAGATGGAGCACCCTGTGGGCGTCAGCCGATCTCATCCCCAGGCTCAGTGACCCACACTGGTGACAGGACTGGAGGCCATTGGAGGTCTCAACCACGTGGACGTCTCCTCAGGAGGCTCATCTGGTACCACCAGCACTGCTGAGTGCCCTACGAATCAACAATGGGGCCAGCACTGATCCCCTCAAATGGTGCCGCCACGTGACACCCTCAAATGGTGTCCCCTCAAATGGAGACCAGCTAGCTACCAGGCAGCAACTTGGGTAGTTCGGATTCCTTTCCTGGGCAGTGATTTGGCCTGACCAGGAGAGACTCTTACCCTGGATATGGCTTTGCCTTCCCCGCCTGCAATGCTTCTGCCCTTTGCAGGGTGTGGACTTGGAGGCCCCCCGAGGCCCACAGGCCGCCACCGCACAGAAGGCAAAGCCACGTCCAGGATAAGAGTCGGTCCCGCTGAGGACAAATCACCTCGCCAGGAGAGGAAGGTCTAAATTACCCAACCTGCTGTGCGGTGCTGGCTGTTCCCCTAGACGGTGGCACCACTTGGGGGGATCGGTGCTGGTCTCTGCTGTTGACCGGTCGGGTTAGGGTTAGGGCAGAGCCGCAGTGCAGGAACGGAGCTCCCAGCGCGGAGCGGCAGGCGGAGGGGGCTGCCCGGCGCGGTTCGGGGAACACTTTTTAGTCCAAACAGTTGGATATAACATGAGTAGGTGAAGCACTTTGAGTTCACAGCCAGCGGAGGCAGTGACTCCTGCACGGGATTTCTGAACACTGGGGGAGACGAATTGTGTGAAGCTGCGAGGATCCCTTCTAATCAGGAGGTGAGAAAGCTTCGTCTTCGCTGCATGGTAGGGATGCACCCAAAACACATCCTTTAGACCACCCCGGGCCCCGACTTCAGTGTATTCGTGCCCCTGCTCTGTACGGGTCCAAGGAGGCCGCCGTCTTCACGGCGGGGCCGAGGGCGCGGGTGGTGGATACGAACCCGCGGCC
>NW_007092116.1:213530-218533 GCF_000164805.1 Carlito syrichta
ACCCCCCGGGTCTCGGACTGGCGGGGGCGTCTCCCGGGCGTGGGACTTCGCGACCCTGGCCGGGCCCGAGCGGAGCGGCTTCCCCCGGGACCCCGTGCGTTCGCGTCTGCGGACGGGGGGCGCGGTGGCCCGACGAGGAGTCCCCCCGGCCGGCCCCGGAGTTTGCATCGCGTCTTCGCCGCCGGCGCCCCGGGTGAGGCTCCGACGGCGGCTGCCTACTGGGGGCTGCGGGGACAGCCCGGTTGTCCCGTCTGTAGGGGCGTCCACACTGCGGCCGGGGCTTCCTCGCTGTGACCCCGGGAGCCGTCCCGGCCCCGCCCGGGCTCCCGACGCGGCCCAGGCTCGTCTCTGGGGTCGTTTCCGCCACGGTCTGTGCGTGTCCCTTCGCCCTCCGCGGGTCCGAGTCCCCCGGTGCCGCTGGCCTGGGGCGGGCGCGGGCGGCGGAGCGGGGAGGCCCGGCCCTGCCCCTTCCAGGAACGGGACTTAGAGAAAACCAGCGCCTAATCCCGGAACGGCCGCGGCACGAGTAGGATTCAGGACGGGCTGGACATCTATCTGCCTTGGCTTCCCTGGAGTCTGCAGCCCTGATGAGTCCCTAAAGCGCTTTGATACTAAACCGGGGTGTTGGGTGAGCTTGTTTGCGACCCTCCCGTACTGATCCCACGGTGGCCAGACCCGGCCCTGGGAAGCTGAGACGCTGATGATGCTCCTACCTGTAGATTCAGGCGGCCCTTCCAGGGAGTTCTGATAGGAAGGCTAATTTCTTGGGGAAGAATGGTGCAGTGTGCTGAGTGGTGTGTTGAGAACAGTCCATGTTTGTGTTGAGAGAAATGTGTCAGGAAAGAGAGATTCCAGGATATGAGCAGCGGCCAGCCCGAGGGTTCAGCCTGCAGTCCCAACTCTGGGAGGCCAAGGAAGGAGGGTCGCTTAAAGTCAGGAGCTCAAGACCAGTCTGGGCAACATAGCAAGAACCTGTCTGTATTTTTTAGAAAGATGTCAGGAGGGTTTACCTTTTCTGATGTTTTATTTTCTACAACAAAAAATAGGTTATTTTTACATTAAGACATACAAAGGAAAGATAGTCTCTTTTTTTTTTTTGAGTTGGAGTCTCACTCTTGTTGCCCAGACTGGAGTACAGTGGTGACTCCCAGCCACTGCAGCCTCAACCTGCTGGGCTCCAGCGATCCTTTCGCCGCAGCCTTCCGAGTTGCTGGAACTACAGGCGCGTGCCACCACGCCCGGCTAATTTTTGATTTATTGTAAAGATGAGGTCTTGCTGCCCAGGCGGGTCTCAAACCCGCAGGCTCAGGCAATCCACTCACCTCAGCCTCCCAAAGGCGCGGGATTACAGGCTGAGCCACCGAGCCCGACGAAAGATAGTTTCTTATGTTGGCTTCTGAACCCATAAACTCTAAAAAGTTTCTCTAGAGCATGTTTGTCTCTAGAGAAAATGGACAACAAGGCCCAGTCTGCCCAGCTGTACTCTCCCCTGCTCTGGCCAGAGCAGAAAGCTCCCAAGGTGATTCATATTCTCTCTCTCTCTCTCTCTCTCTCTCTCTCTCTCTCTCTCTCTCTCTCGACTCGCCTCCACCTTCTCTTCAAATAGGATTTCTCCTTGCCAGGAGTCCCTTTGGCAGCTTCTGCAGCAGTGCAGGCTTGGGTTCCATTTGCCTTGACCTCCTTGCAGTTTCAGATGCTCAGAAACAGCATAATTAACACATAACAAACACAAATGATTGCTTTATGTTTTCCTAGGCTAACAGGTGAGCCTGGCCTGCTGTCTGTGACCTCTGCGGAGACTTGTTTTTATGACAGGGCAGCCTGGCCACACCTGCCTCCCTTTGGCTCCTCCAATCTCTTCCTGAGACCAGACTCTTATATAAGATTTTGTTTACAGCTGACGTGGATAATGGCCCTCTCAGCAGAGCTGGGAAGGACTGGACACTTAGACTGGCCCGGGGTCTCCCGAGCTGTGGGGCTGGGAGAGTGGCCACCTTTCACTGTAGCAAGGAAAGGACAGCAGGACCCGCAAGCCTCAGATGCTGGAAAGAGGACCCTTCACCGGGTAGAGGGAGCCAGGAACGGGCCCTTCCGGCAGAACTGCTGGTGGCGTCTGTGCTGGGGAGTAATCTCTTACCGTGCTGAGTCTTCAAGACACACACACGCCTTGACTTAGTTAATTCACCTGCAGTAACCTACCCTGAGGATGTAATCCCAGGTGCCAGATGCACCCTGGCCCACTCGGGCTTGGCATGGCATCATCGGGAATGGTGACATTGGGACAACACATAAACAGCCTAAGTGGCGAGGGCTGGCTAGTGTTCCCAGTGACATGTTTCCTTTGTGGTACAGCTTATGTGGTGGAAGGTGGTTGGTGGGGCGTGTCTGTGTAGGTGGCTGCTTAGTGAGGGGAGCAGGAAGCCCCCAGGGAAAGTAGCCCAGGCGGGTGTCCCAGCCCCCACCTGGCTTGGTGCTCAGGTGCCTGTCACCTGTGTGTTCTCTAGTGTCCCGACTTTCCAGGACCTGGCAGCCACTCTCTAGCCTGACCCTAAGCCCTCACGCTGCTTGCAGACAGCATTTGAGGTGGCCAACAGTGGCTCCGTGGCCCTGTGCCGTGCCGTGGTGCACTGGAAGGTCTGAATGAGTCTGTGGTGGACACAGCCCTGTGCGTGGCAGGATGTGGAGCCGCGTCCCTGGCTGCACCCACCAGATGCCACTAGAACCCCCCAGTTGTGACAACCAGACATTTCCAGATAATGCCAGACATCCCCTGGGAGACAAAAAAACATGCTCCGTGGGGAGCACTGTTTTAGGGGTGTCTGGCCTGTAGGGGTTCACACAGTGACCACTCCAGCCTCCATGTTGGCACTGGGTGGCGTGGCGAGCCCTACTGACTGGGCACAGGTGACACAGGGCCTGCTCTCCTGCAGCAACTGAAGCAGCAGCGTGACAAGCTGAAGCAGTACCAGAAGCGCATCACGCAGCAGCTGGAGCGGGAGCGGGCCCTGGCGCGGCAGCTGCTGCGGGACGGCCGGAAGGAGTGAGTGGGCTGGGCAGAGGGGGTTGCCCCCTGCCGGCTGGAGCAGGGTCGGGGGCCTGAGAGGCCAGTCAGTGCTCAGGGGCCACAGTGGGTCACCCCTTGGCTTCTCTACGCAGACGGGCCAAGCTGCTGCTCAAGAAGAAGCGATACCAGGAGCAGCTCTTGGACAAGACGGAGAACCAGATCAGCAGCCTGGAGACCATGGTAGGCAGCAAGGCCGTCACCCTGAGGCCGTTCCCCAGGCTGCATGGAGGTCAGACCACCTGGGAACTGAACATGTACCCTCCCCCTTTCTCAGACTCCCAGGCCAAAGCTCAAGCGTAAAGGCCGTGGAGCAGGCCCGGGCTTGGATGGGAGTCTTTGCCAGGAATCCAGTGGTCTGAGGGTCTGGGAATGGGGCCCTCACAGGAGTGTGCTCTGGAGGGCTGGGCCAGCCAGAGTGGTGGTGTGGGTGGGTCATGGTCTTCCAGGTGCCTAAAGAGAGGCTGAGGGGGTAGCTTGCGGGTCTCTGGTGTTAGGGACCTGGGCAGTGTGGCTCAGCTCTTTGCCAGCAGCCAGTGACCCGTAGAGGGTCTCCCAGGTGCCTTCTCAGGCCTGCCCTGTCCCCAGCTGGCAACAGGAGAGCTCAGGGAGGAGGGTGGCTCAAGACTTGTCCTGACACCCATAAGCGCCTAGTCAGCAACAGCGTCCTCCCAAACCCTGCCCCGGGTCAGGAGGAGGCAACTGGGCTCTGAGCACATGGGTCTGGGCTGGTTTCCTCTCCAGGTTCAGAGTATCGAATTCACCCAGATTGAAATGAAGGTGATGGAAGGGCTGCAGATTGGAAACGAGTGTCTGAATAAGATGCACCAGGTGGGTCCCTGCTGGCCGGGGGCGTGGAGATAAGGGGACAGGGTTGGGGGATAGCAAGGGTCATCCCATTCAGTGCCCTCGAGGCTGCCTTGGCACCCAGGCCCTTGGCTAGAAGGTGTTTATGCCAGACCCGGGTGTGAGACTGGGCTGGGGAGATGAACCAGGGGCTGAGGGTGGTGTGTAGTGCAGACTGTAAATGGGGGCCACGGGCCGAAGTGACGCAGAGGGGAAGTCTGTTTTAGGGTGGGGAGGGGTACAGTGAACAAATAATAGAAGGCTTCCTGGAGGAGGTGAGTACCGACTTTGTCTCAGGAAGGGCAGGGAGGTGAAGCCACATCCTCCACCCCCAGCCCCGCAAGCCCCTGTGACACTCCTATGTGTGGACCAGCAGGTGGGGCTTTCAGAGAGCCAAGGATTCGCCTGGCCAGAGACCTGGTCATGCTGCTTTTCCAAGTGTCTGAATGGAGCGTGGGCAGTGTGTTGCTAGTCAAGCACAGAAGGGACTTGGCACTTGCCATTCACTCCGAAGAAATCAAGTCACTTGCCCACTTCTTGCTTATTTTCACCTATGACTGCCAGAGCTAACTAAGGCTCACAGAAACCGGTCGATGAAGTCGTGGCCTCTGAAAAGACTGGCCAGACGGCTCCTGGAACCTTGGGGACAGGACCCTGCCTGGGACAGAAATGAGCTGGCTTCATTTACACAGGGACAGAAGCCAGGTCGAGTGGCCTGTGCCTGTGGTCCCGGCTACTTGGGAGGCTGAAGCAGGAGGATCACTTGAGCTCAGGAGCTTGAGGACTTCAAGTCTAGCCTGGGCAGCATAATAAGGCCCCATCACTAAAATAAATAAATAAACAGAGGGTACCCAAAAAATGTATACACATTTTAAGAGATGTTACCTATGTATTACTTTTCGAAGTTGAATTGAATTACAGTAGCAATGTGTAGTATGATGTTCACTCATCCATGTTTCTGCCATTTTCTTTTTTTTTTTTTTGAGTTGGAGTCTCACTCTGTCACTCAGACTGGAGTACATGGCCGCTGCTGGCCACCGCAGCCTCGACCTGCTGGGCTCCAGCGATCCTTCCGCCTCAGCCTTCCAAGTAGCTG
>NW_007092116.1:218591-227961 GCF_000164805.1 Carlito syrichta
CTGGGATTGCAGGCTGACCCACCAAGCCCAGCCTGCCATTTTCTTTGACTCTCCTGTCTGCCACATGGTGATGCTAGCATTCATTTTTGTGGCACACCGTGTGTGTGTGTGTGTGTGTGTGTGTGTGTGTGTGTGTGTGTGTGTGCAAGGCCTGCACCCTGAGAGCCTAGGTGGCCTTCATCAGAATCTGAGATCACCTCACTGACAGGCATCAACACTTGTCACTGTCACCTTTAGGTGATGTCCATAGAAGAAGTGGAGAGGATCCTGGACGAGACCCAGGAGGCTGTGGAGTACCAGCGGGTAGGTGATGCCCTCCCTGGCCCCGCCTCCCCAGACGGGGTAGTTGCCAACCGTGTGAATGTCCGCGTGACCGCCTTCTCTCAGATGGGGAGACACAGCCACAGGCAGCCTTCCTCTGCAAGGAGCCGCTGTCTGTCCGCAGCAGCCCACCCTTCTCTCACGGATGCTTCTCCTTTTGCAGCAAATAGATGAGCTGCTGGCAGGAAGCTTCACTCAGGAGGACGAAGATGCCATCCTGGAGGAGCTGAGCGCAATCACTCAGGTAATAGGACCCCCAGGACTGGGTACAACACTCAGGTATGGGACCCCCAGGACTGAGTATAGTCCTCAGGTGATAAGACCCTCCACCAGGAGGCTCTGCCTGCGATGGGCCCCAGGTGTGGTGTTTCACCTGAGTGAAACCCACAGTCAGGTTTGCAACTGGTTTTCCTCCCTAAAATGACTGGGTCTTCGGGGTTGATCACCCAGTGGTGTGGGCAGGCTGTTGTGACTGTTGCACCTGGACAGGAGACGCCCTTTGGCCAACCATGGCCCCTCAGCCCCTTCTTTCCCCACTGGCACTTCCATGACTCCTAATCCATGGGTTTTCTTTCTCCACCCATGGCTGGACTCGCCTGCCGCACAGGCCTCACCTGTGTGCCCGAGGCTGACGCTCTCAGGTACAGGCCCTAGGTCTGTGTTTGCTCCCTGACGGACGGTTTCTCCATCCCTCTGGGCCGCTGCCTCAGTTTGCCACTTCGCTGTTCTCCAGAACTGGCCTCTGCCCCAGCCCTGCAGGTTGGCCAGGAGAAGTACCTCCCCCTGCTGCCAGCTGCACGCACGCTGGCTCTGCCATGGATCTCTGCGTCCACCTGCCTATTGAGGCTACTTCCTTCTGAGGTCCCGAGTCCTCGTGGGCTGCCAGGGAAGGCCAACTGGGGGTGGAAACACCATGTGTTAACTGAGGCAGGTGGCAGGCTGGGATAGCACGCCACCATGACCCTGCCCCCAGGGTTGTGGATGCCAGAGTGTCCTGGTGTCTGTGTCACACCCACATCCTGGCATAGCCCTGACTTTGTGAGCCAGGGTCTCTGGAAGAAACCTAGGAATTAGCCATTGTTACAGCCCCTCTGAGTCCTGGGGGCTGTTGGGGGAAACCTTTGCAATAGTGTCTGCCTCTCCACCTGGGGTGACTGGAGTCTCAGAAGGTGCCAGAAGCCAGGGAAGATGCAGGTTCAGGTCATTTGGGCTGGAGGATTCTTGTTCCATTTTCAATCCTGCTAAAAGCAGCTGATTAACAGGATTCATCTCCAAGGGGGACCAGACATTCAGTGGGTGGGCCCAACCAACCATGTTATGCCTTTGCTTGCAGGAACAAATAGAGCTGCCAGAGGTTCCTTCAGAGCCCCTACCTGAGAAGAACCCAGGTATCTCATGCTTTATCCTTTTGAGTGTGTTGGACTTCACAAGAGAACAGTGGATTCTGGAAGGGAATAAGACAAAACACTCCTGGCCCTTCCCTTCCCACTTGGCAGAGGTCGGTCCCGGCCTTTCTCAGGTGGTAGGCAAGCCCTGTGCGGCCAGGGTAGTGTGACTGCCCAGCCTCCATGGTGGACCTGACTTCCAAGGGGCTTGGGTAGCCTCGTAGGGGAGCCCTACCCCATCCACAGAGGCATATCCAGACGTTAGAACTGGGAAAAGGCTTTTTTAGCTGCACAAGCTCTTTCCCAGGGTCAGTCAGGAGCAGTCACCTGAAATGCCATGGGCTGGTATGACTGTTCCCCACGGTGTCATTTAACACGGGCTCTCAAAAAATTCCTTTTGGGAACCTGATTTTTCTTTTTATAATCCATCCATGTTTTTTCTTCCTTTCTTGATCTTTGGAGTTCTCACTGGGTCCCGTCAGGAGGAGCTGTGCTTCCCTGGCCACTGTTCCATGTTCCCAACCCGTCTGTCGGCCCCTTCATGTTGGTACCTTGCCTCCCCCAGAACTGGGCATGCTCTTCCACAGTGGACGCCGCTGGCACCTGGCTTCTTGCTGTCTCTGCACCCTCTTCCTCTGTTGGTTTCTGCCTGTGCGGTCTTCTGCACATTATAGACATTTCTGTTTTCTCCACAGACAAAGTCCCTGTCAAGGCTAGGCCCAGGCAAGCAGACCTGGTGGCAGCTTCGTAACTCACCTTCTCTTGCGGGACTCGCAGGGATTCCTCAAGGACTGTGGCCCACAGAAGGTTTGAGTTGAGGCCAGCTCCGACCGAGCTCCCTGGAGGTCAGCATGACGGTGCTGTGCAGAGCCACGGTGCACACAGGCTCGTGCACATCGGGAGGACAGCGCCTCCCTCACAGTGTAAAGTCTGATTGCTCTTGGCGCTGCTGTCTTGCTCTCATTTCTGGATTAAACGGCAACATTCAAACTCTCAGCCGAGCCCAGCCTCTACGGGTTGTGGTTCCTGCGGAGGCCGTGGCCCAACCTGATGCTCCTGGTGCTCTTCATCTGCTGTCCCCAGCCCTGTGCAGCCGCGCTTCTGTGGGGAAGGCGCCATCAGACCTTAGGGTCCCCACACTTCCTGTTATGTCCTTGCTGTTCCCACTAGCTGGTGGTGACTTCCTTTAAGGGGTCCTTCCCGTGGCCTGGCTTCCTTACATGCCTCAGTTTCCATGTAGGTTGGGGATGGAAACCCCAGGAGGCGGCATTTGCTGAGCCTCTCAGTGCCTCTGCCTTAGCGCCCCAAGCTCCAGCCCCAGTTTGGGTATGTGGGACTGGGGGAATGACACTCCAGGAGCCCTGACTTCACCCTGCCACCCAGGGTCTGACACAGTGGCTTGGTCCTGCTGAGAGAGGACATCTGGAAGGTGGTGGCGAGACCCTGCCCTGGCATGTGCAGCCCCTGAAGTTTGCCCGTGGGGGTCCCTGCAGCTCATGCACCTGTGGAGACCTGGGATGCTCATGACCGGCCAGCTCTGGAGCTGCCAGCAGCCAAGACAGGAGGCCACAGAGCGTGGAATGACTTCTCGTGCACGGGGCTGATTTTGTCATTAACAGTCTCGACAGGATTCCCCCATCTGTGAGAAGCAAGTGGGCAGAGGCCCTGGGGGCCACCAAGGACACAAGCAGAGCTGCCTCCTTAGCCCCCAGACGGGCCGGCCTGTATTAAAGTTGACCTGCACAGCCTTCTGCCTCGTGGACTTGGATGTGGTGGGCACCATGGTTGGCTCCCTCTGTGGGAGCACAGGCTGGGATGAGTGTGACCTTCCCCTCCTGGTGACCCTGACAGAAATCAGGGACACTCCCTAGGGGCACCTGCCTGGGCCAACCAGGGACCAGGTGATGGACACCTGAGGTGGAGATTCTGGGCCTTGCCAGGCAATGCTCAGGAGGCAGCCACAGCTGTGGCCTGGATCCCGATGGTCACCTGTGGGCAGCTGCTCTCCATGAGGGCCAGGATGGTGCTCTGGCCATGTCCCCCTCAAGGGAAGCTGGCAGGCAATCGAAGTGAGAGAGGGCAGCGGGTTTGGAGTCCTGATGCCCAGGTGGGAGGCCCGATGTCCCGGGAACAAACCAGGCAGGTACCACCTGAGGGGGCAGCTCCACACCCTGTGCCCTTGGGTGCTGTGGGACACCAGCCCAGTATTGCAGGGGTTCAGGATCTTTCAAGAGAAGCTGGAAATCTGGGTTTTCAGGAAGTCTTGTTTTGGGAAGTGCTGCCATGAAGCCACCCACAAGAGCAGGTCACTACGCCTGCTATGTGTGTGTGTGTCAGGAGGGGGCTCTCTACCAACTAGCTTCGTGGGAAATCTACAGGACAGAGCTGGGAACTACCTCCATCTGTCACAATTGCAAGGCAGCCTGGAGGGTGGTCTCATTGATGAGGCCTACTCCAGGGCTGTGACCCTGTCCTCCTGCAGCAGTAGGTCCCAGGCCCCAGGAGTACTGGGTCTGGGCCTCAAATGCCTGGAGGGGGAACCGAGGGCAGCTGCAGGGGAGGCACATGCAAAGCTGGGTGGGCCTGGATACTTGAGACCCAGACCTCAATCACACCTCTCCACACTCCACCTATGTGCAGACTCCTCTCCTTTCCCTTGCCTCCTCAAGGACCCTGAAGCCTTGGGCCAGCAAGGTCCTCCCCAGGAGAAGCCTGGGATCCACTCTCAACCCAGTCTTGACAGCTATCCGTGGTCCCCTGCCCCTCTAGGACAAGTTCCTGGTCAGAGCCCAGGGGGCCCCACAACCATTACCGCCACAGCACAAGTGAGGTGGGGGCATAGCCCGGGGGTGCCCTCATGTCCTGGGTGACCTGGAAGAGGAGGGATCATACCTCTTACTGTCCAAGAAGTTAAAACCTGAGTATTCAGCCTTGTTTTTCAGGCAAGTTGGCCCCCAGGACCTTGTGAGGCTCTGCCCTGACTAACCAGAACAACACTGAGCTGATTCCCAGGCTCTGGCCTTGGCGTGGCCTGGCTTGTTGGCTCCCGATTCTATTGTGGAGCTGGCGGCAGCCCCTCCTGCCAGCAAGGCATGGAGCCCAGTACCAGCTGGAGCCTGACTCGACCTTTTAATCTAGTGTAGGACAGAGGACCCATGACAATCACAAATCAAAATTAAGCACAGGACCTTGTGGTAGCACTGGTGTCCTGCCAGAATTTCCTGGGAGCCGGGGAGACTTGGCAGTGGAGGAGAGGCTGCAGGGTGCAAAGGTGCTGTGAGTGGTTCACGTGGGTGGAGCAGAGGTGGGGAAGAGAGGCCTGAAGGAAGAGCCACAACTAACAGCGGCCTGGAGGTCCATCGGGAGACCTGTGGCCACAGAGAACTTCCCAGGAAGGCGTACCAGGCCCTGCACCAAGCAACACAAGGCAGTAGGGAAATGACCCATTGTTTTTAAAGGCTCCAGGACCATTTGGCTGGAATCCATACTTGGCCAGGTTCAGGCAGCATGGGAAGTAGAAACGCATGGATTAGAAAGGTAAGGTATCTGGGATGGGATGAGGAATGTACCTTGGGATGGCGGGGCACCTGCAATGGTATGAGGGGTGTCCTGGATGGGGTGGGGGCACCTGAGCCCGTGTGTGCCAGTGCTTAGTCGGCTCCTGCACCAAGCAGTCACTCATTGAAGGTTTGATGTACTCCACGGGTAGCTGGCTTGGCCATTAAACCCTCTGAGCCTTAGTTTGTGTGTGAAATCTTGGGTGTGTGGCCTCTGTAGTCTCTTCTAGCCCTAAGAGTCCACTTCTGTTGTCCAACTTATAAATCACACCTAGAGACAATTTATTTTTGAGTCAGGAGTTTCACTGTCACCCAGGCTGCAGTGCAATGGCAATCCTGGTTTACCGCAGCCTCAACCCCCCAGACTCGTGATCCTGTCACCTCAGCTGCCCAAGTAGCTAATTTTTAAAATTTTTTTATAGAGCGGAGGTCTCACTGTGTTACCCAGACTGGTCTCAAACTCCTGGACACAAGCAATCTTCCTGCCTCGGACTTCCAAAATGCTGGGATTACAGGCATAAGCACACCATGCCTGGCCAAAACAACTGAATCTTTAAGGTCTCTCAGAGACTATTTTAAAAACTGTGTTAACTCATGTGCTACTATCAAAAACACCAACTAATAGAAATTAATTGGCTTTGCTGGGCATGGTGGCTCAAGCCTGTAATCCCAGCACTTTGGGAAGCCAAGGTGAAAGGATTGCCTGAGCCCGTGGGTTCGAGACCAGCCTGGGCAACTTGGCGAGACCTTATCTCTACAATAAATAAAAAACTTAGCCAGGTGTGGCAGTGCACACCTGTAGTTCCGGCTGCTTGGAAGGCTGAGGCGGAAGGATAGCCTGAGCCCAGTGGGTCGATGCTGGAGTAGCCGTGAGCGTGCCACTGCACTCCAGCTTGGGTGACGGAGTGAGTCTCCAACTCAAAAAAAAATTCATTGGCTTACAGTTCTAGAGGCTGGAAAGACCTACATCATGGTGTTGGCATCTGGCCAGAACCTTCTTGTGCTTTCACATAGGGGAATACCAGAGGGCAAGAGAGAGCCCAACTTGCCCTTTTTTTTTGGAGTCAGGGTCTTACTCTACTGTCCAGACTAGAGTGCAGTGACATGATCGTGGCTCACTGCAGCAACCACCTCCTGCACTCAGGTGATCCTCCCACCTCAGCCTCCTGAGTTGGGACTACAAGCATGTGCCACCGTGCCTGGCTAGGTTTTTCGTTTTTGTTTTTTGTAGAAACGAGATCTTGCTATAGGCAGGTCTTGAACTCCTGTCCTCAGGTGATCCTCCTGCCTCGGCCTCCCAAAGTGCTGGGATTATAATTGTGAGACACTATGCCCGGCGAAATCACCCTCATGGCCCAATTACCTCTTAAAGTTCTCACCTCTTAATACAGTTACAAAGGCAGTTAGGTTCCATATGAGTTCTAGGAGGTACAAACATTCAAAGCAGAGCAGAAACTGCAGAAGAAACAATTACCACATCGAATTAAATGACCATCATAATTGCATAAACCCCAAAATAAGAGTGAGTACCCACTGGACACCATCACGGAGAGAGCAGCACAGCCCCCAGAGCTCGTGGGTCCTGGCGACAGATGCCACCCAACCTCAAAAGTCAGCATCCACCGAGAGCCCTGTTGGGAGCAGCACTGATAACTTTTTCTTTAGTGATCGTACAAAACTGGCTTTTTATTTTACTGTACAGTTCTATAATTTTAGCACGTGTAGCCACCACCACAGCCACAATACAGAACCTTCCATCATCCCCTAAACTCCCTCCTACAGGCCTTTTAGGGGAGATTTTCCTCTCCCTTAGGGCCTGGTGGCCTCTGATCTGTCCTCTGACCATCGGTTGTGCTTTTGGAAAACGTCACACAAACAGCATCAGACCTTTCTGGCTTCTTTCCTTCTGCAGAATGCCTTTGGGATGCACCCGGGCTGTGCAGGTGTCAAACGTTTCCCTTTCAACGACTGGATAGTGCTCCTTGGTGTGGATGACCCTCCCTGTCTGTTGAGGGACATTTGGGTGGCTTCCAGTTTCTGCTGATATGGACGGAGCTGCTGAGATATCCCAGAGGCGTGGGGGAGAGTGCGGATTTCCTTTCCCAGGTCGGGGGCAGCCGGGCCTGGCGGGATCAAATCCGGGCCGCCACCGTCGGTGTTTTCGTCCGTAGTGTACCCTCGGTTCTGTCGACTCGTGCCACCCTCCCGCGGCCTCCGGGGACCTGCAACATCTCCCTCTGCTCGCTGGACCTCGGGCGGGGACTGTGAGGCCACGAACCCGCCGCCCCGGTCCCACCTGGGCTCCCGACCCACTGGGAGGGGGCTCAGTCCAGCCTCCAAGACGCTGCTGGAAGGAGGTGGCGCCGGGCGTCCCCAGGGCCTCGGGAATCGACGGCAGGGCACCACCACCCCAGCCCGTCCTTTCCCTCGGGAGGCCCCACCCGCCCGCGGGAAGATCTCGGCGGCGCGGCGTGGGCGTCGTCATGACAACCGCGGGCTCCGGAGCGGCGGGGCCCTTCACGGAGAGTCCCAGGGCCGGGTGGGCCGCACCCCGGGCCCGGGAGACACCGCGCGCCTTCGCCCTCCACCCAGCACGCGACCTGAGTCCGGCCTGGCCGGTGGACGCCCCGATCTCCCGTGGCGGCCCCGTGCGCCCTGGCCTGCGCCCCTTCAGGACCGCCCGCCTCACTCTTCCGTCGCCTCGCTCTCCCGCGTGACCCGAGACCGCCCCCGTCGTGCCACGCAGGTTCTTCTTGCTGCTGCTGCCCCGCGGGGTGTTCCGGAAGGTGGAGACACGCTGTCCCTTCTGCCCACATCTGGGGTCGCGGGCTCTGGGTCCAGCTGATCAGCCGGGGAAGCGCGAGAAGAGGGCGAAGTGCTGAGAGTGGCCTGGAGGAAGGGGGTGCGGGGAAAGTGGGGTCCCGGCGCGTTGGGCACCTTGGAAACTACACTGCAGAGCTTGGCGGCCCTTCCCTCAGTGGCATGACACTTGGTGGAGCGTCTTTAGGCTGAGGTTTGGGTTTGTTTTTTTTTAATGCCGCAGCTCTATTGATAGGTAGTTCACCTGCCGTACAATTCACTGGTGAAGGAGTACAGTTCAGTGGTGTTGGGTATATTCAGCACACGTGCCACCATCAGCAGCCAATTTTAGAGCATTTGCATCACCGCAGGAAAAAACCTTGTCCCTTCAGCTGTCCTCCCAGTCCCCCTCCCCTCCTTGCCTCAGCCCTAAGCAACCTCTCATCTGTCCCTATAGAGTTCCCTGTTCTGCACTGCCATATGGATGGAATCACACAATTTGTGGTCTTTTGTGACTGGCATGTTCACTTAGCATGTTTTCAAGGTTCATTTGTGTTGTAGTAGTGTCAACGCTTTGCTGCTTCTAACGGCCAAATGCTAATCTGTTGTGTGGATAGACCACATTGTGTTTATCCATTTGACCCTTGATGGATATTTGGCTTGTTTTCACCTTGGGGCTGTTATGAATAATGCTGATATAAACATTCATCTACAAGTTTTTATGTGATCATATGTTTCCATTTCTCTGAGGCATATACCTAAGAGTGGAATTGGTAGGTCATATGGTAACTGTATGTTTAGCCATTTGAGGAATTGCCAGACTGATTTTCTTTTTTTTTTTTTTTTTTTTGAGTTGGAGTCTCACTCTGTCACCCAGACTGGAGTGCAGTGGCTGCTCCCAGCCACTGCAGCCTCAACCTGCTGGGCTCCAGCGATCCTTCTGCCTCAGCCTTCAGAGTAGCCGGAATTACAGGCGTGCGCTACCACACCCAACTGATTTGTTTTTTATTGTAGAGATGAGGGTCTCCAAGTTGCCCAGGCGGGTCTCGAACCCGCGGGCTCAGGCAATCCACTCACCTCAACCTCCCAAAGTGAGGAATTATAGGCTGAGCCACCAAGCCCAGCATCACACACACATATTTATATAGAAAAGAATTAAGTCCAGCCGAGTGGATTGCCTGAGTCTGCGGGTTCAAGACCCGCCCGGTCAACTTGGCAAGACCTCGTCTCTACAATAAATCAAAAATTAGCCAGGCGTGGTAGCGCGCGCCTGTAATTCCAGCTACTCAGAAGGCTGAGGCAGAAGGA
>NW_007092116.1:227981-236081 GCF_000164805.1 Carlito syrichta
CAAGTTGCCCAGGCGGCTCTCGAACCCGCGGGCTCAGGCAATCCACTCACCTCAGCCTCCCAAAGTGCTAGGATTGCAGGCTGAGCCACCGAGCCCGGCTGCCAGACTCATTTTCAAAGTGGCTCCACCATTTTACATTCCCACCAGCAGTGTATGAGGGTTCCAACTTCTCCACATCCTTACTGACACTTATTTTTTTCTGTCTCTTTAATTCTAGTCATCCTAGTGGGTATGAGGTGGCATGTCATGAGGTGGTTTTGATTTGCATTTTTCTTTTTTTTGAGTTGGAGTCTCCCTCCATGGCCCAGGGCTGCAGTGCAGTGGCATGCTCACAGTCACCCCAGCATTGACCAACTGGGCTCCAGCGATCCTTCCGCCTCAGCCTTCCAAGTAGCTGGAACTACAGGCACGCGCTACCATGCCCGGATGATTTTTGATTCATTGTAGAGATGAGGTCTCGCCAAGTTGCCCAGGCGGGTCTCGAACCTGTGGGCTCAGGTAATCCACTTGCCTTGGCTTCCCTAAGTGCTGGGATGACAGGCTGAGCCACTGACCCTGGCCAATTTGCATTTTTCTAATGTCTAATAATGTTGAACATCTTCTCCTGTGCTTATTGGTGAGTGTGTGTGTGTGTGTGTGTGTGTGAGAGAGAGAGAGAGAGAGAGAGAGAGAGAGAGACAGAGAGATAGGGTCTCACTCTATCACCCATGTTAGAATATAGTAGTACTATAATAGCTCACTCTACTTTTAACTCCTAGGCTCAAGCAGTTATCCTATCTCTGTCTCCCAAATAGCTGGGACTGCAGATGCACTACCACTCTTGGCTAATTATTATTTTTTTTATTTCTTGTAGAGACAGGTTCTCACTATGTTGCACAGGCTGGTCTTGAACTCCTAGCCTCAAGCCATTCTCTCACCTCTGCCTCCCAAAGTGCTGGGATTACAGGTGGGAACCACTGCACCTGCCATAACTTTGTCCTTTGACATGTAGGTATCCCATTGTCCAGCATCATTGATTTAAAAGACCATTCTTTCCCTGTTGAATTGTTTTCGCAGTCTTGTCAGAAATCAAGTGTCCATAAATGTGAGTTTATTTCCAGGCTCTCAGTTCTATCCCATGGCTCTAAGTCTGTTCCTATACCCTCACTGCAGCTTTGTAGTAAGTTTTGAAATCAGGAGTACTCTGACTTTCTTCTTTTTCAAGATTGTGTTGGCTATTCAGGATCCCTTGAATTTCCACATAAATTTTGGGATAAGCCTGGGTACAGTGGCTCATGCCTATAATCCTAGCACTTTGGGAGGCCTAGGTGAGAAAATTGCCTGAGCATGTGGGTTTGAGACCAGCCTGGGCAACTTGGCTAGACCTCATCTCTACAATCAAGAAAAATTAGCTGAGCGTGGTGGCACATGTATGTAGTTCCAGCTACTTGGAAGGATGAGGTGGAAGGTTTGCCTGAGCCCAGCAGGTCGAGGCTGCGGTGGCCATGAACGTGCCATTGCACTCCAGCCTGGGTGACAGAATGAGATTCTGACTCCAAAAAAATTTTTTTTAAGATAAGCTTTTTAGTTTTGGCAAAAAAGTCAGAGGTGATTTTGATAGGAATTGAATTAAATTTGTGGATCAATTTTGAGAATGCTGCTATTAAGTCCTTGGGTCCATGAATAGAGAGTGTTTTTTCATTTATTTAAGTCATCTTTAGCTTCTTTCAACAAAGTTTTGTAGTTCTCAGAGTATATGTTTTGCACTCCTTTGTTAAATTCATTACTTTTATTTTATTGTTTTGATGCTATTGTAAATGAAATTTTCTTAATTTCAATTTTAGATTACCCATTGCAAGTGTATAGAATTGATTTTATGTATTGATCGTGTATCTTGCAACTTTGCTGAACTTGTTTAGTTATTTTTAGGTGGAATCCTTAGGACTTTCTATATACAAGAGCATGTCATCTGCAAATATCATTTTACCTCTTCATTTCTGACCTGGATGCCTTTAATTTCATTTCCTTGCCTAATTGCCATGGTTAAAGCCTCCAGAATGATGTTGAAGTGAATATATTCACTTTAAATGTTCCTCGTCCTCTCCCAGCCCCAAAATACTGGGAGTACCAAAAAAATAAAATAAAAAATATACATTTTAAGAGATGTTATCTAGGTATTACTTTTCAAAGTTGAATTGAATTATGGAAGCAATGTGTAGTATGACGTTCGCTCAAAAGATGATGTTAATCAAATGAATGCTAGTGTCACCATGTGACAGGCAGGACAGTAAAAGAAAATGGAGCAAGCACATTTGTCCAAGAAGGGCAAGGCCATTCTGAAGTGGTGTTTGAAATTCAAGAATGTTGTGGAAGTACGACAGTGGAGGCGTGAGTATGCAACAGAACCTCCAACACACCTAACAATTACATGCATTTGTGATAAATTTGAAGCACATGCTCCTGTGTGTGGTGTGCACAAGGGAAGATCCCAGAGGCCTTACACAGTGAGTCTTGCCGTAGTTTGCAGTAATCAGAAGTGTCTGGACCTTGATGGTAACCACTTTGAGCGCCTCGTGTAACTTCAGAAGTCAAACGTGACGTGTATTCATCTTTGGTTATCGGTATCTGTCGAGCATTACAATTTTAATTCAGTTTTTTCCTTTCTTAAAATTTGTGTACTTTTTTGGCACTCTCTATATTAAAAATAAGAAGAACAAAGTCATACAAAGAGTATTTCACGCAAAATTAAACCTATATTTTTTTCTTTTTCTTTCTTCCCTCCCTCCCTTTCTTTTTTTTTTTTGAGTTGGAGTCTCACTCTGTCGCCCAGACGGGAGTGCAGTGGCCGTTCTCGGCCACCGCAGCCTCGACCTGCTGGGCTCTGGCGATCCTTCCGCCTCAGCCTTCCAAGTAGCTGGAACTACAGGCACGCGCTACCACGCCCGGCTAATTTTTTGATTTATTGTAGAGATGAGGTCTCACCAAGTTGCTCAGGCGGGTCTCGAACCCGCGGGCTCATGTAATCCACTCACCTCAGCCTCCCAAAGCGCGGGATTACAGGCTGAGCCACCAAGCCCAGCTCCCTTTCTTTTTTCTTGTCTCCTTTTCTTCTGGGGCAGGGCAGGGCAGAGCAGGGCCACGGCTGACAGACCAGGATAATGCCTGAGTTGTCCTGACTTCAGGTGCACACTTGTCACTTCATAATACTCTCACGGATTTGATCATGAAACCAAAGTTTGCTAACAGCATGTTTGTAGGCAGACTTGTAATCGGGCAAATAATTGTTCCCAAAGAGAACTAACAGCTCAGCATCAGCTTGGAGGAGATGGATCTCTTGTGATATAATTCAAAGCTGGGAGGAAAGGCAACACAGTGATTCAACAGAAGCGACACTCAAAATGACAGCCACAGTTGCAGCCAAAGCCAACCAGATGACAAAACAATGATATACAAGTGAAGTTCAATAAAGTCAATCTTTGGACTCACAGAAAACTTTATTTGGCAGTGATCTTGGAAAGATCTGGAAACCTTGATGCTAACAAACCTTCTGCAGGTGAATTGTGGGATTCGGCTGCTAAATATGTCAATGTGAGCTGAGACTTCATTGATGGAAGTATCTTTCTTACTGGATGTTACAGCTTCCTCCCTAACATATTTGCAACGCTGCCCGAGTCAGCAATAAAAGTTCAGAGTATATTGAGAATATTCCGCTTAAGAAATCAGAAAAGTGGCGGGGCACAGTGGCTCAGCCTGTAATCCCAGCACTTTGGGAGGCTGAGGCGAGAGGATTACCTGAGCCTGGGGGTTCAAGATCAGCCTGGGCAACTTGGTGAGGACTCATCTCTACAATAAATCACAAAAACTAGCCGGACGTGGTGGCATGCATCTGTAGTTCCAGCTACTTGGAAGAAGAATCAGTTAAGCCCAGCAGGTTGAGGCTGCGGTGGCCATGAGTGTGCCGCTGCACTCCAGCCTAGGCAACAGAGTGAGACTCCCACTCAAAAAAAAAAAAAAAAGGAATCAGAAAAGTGCAATGCGGGAAGGACAGCAATTGGTCTGATTCATTTATTGTGGTCTCCCAGCTTCCCAAGTATTGGTTTGCACAAATAATAGGTGTTAGGTATCAAAATCCCAGCGGGCCCTCCAAAACATTAGGTCAGACCTGACAGGGGTTGTCTGCAATCTGGTGCCGTGCAAAAGATGCAAAGAATTGCTCAGAAGTTAGATTGGAAAATATAGTTTATTCAGAAAGTAAATTAGAGAGGTAGGGGAGGGGGGCCGAAGCTTAGGGAAACATGGCGGCCATAGCTCAAAGAACCACACGGCCCGACCAGAGTAAACTAAAGCAAAGGAATGGCAAACGGCTGCTTGAGATAGAATGCTTTTAAACCTTCCCTTTGATGGGAGCAGGTCATTAAGGTGATTGGGTGGTGGTCTTTTTCATGTCATCACGAAGGGCAGGTAAACACAAATACTGGTGTCAGGTGATGGACTGCAGACAGATGGATGGGCTAGTCACATGACTGTTGCCATGTTGATGGGGTCAGGAAGGTCACGAAGGGCTGATTAAATTAACTTATTTCTTATGCAAATACTTGGAATAGAAAAGCTAATTAGTACGAAACAAGCTGGGGAGAAGTTGTAAAACAAGTATCAATAGCTACCTCTGAGAAACTAGTTCTGTCCTTGGCTAGTGATTAGAGGGTAAATTAAAGTGAACTGCCAGAAAAATATTATAGAGTTAAGCAATGTTAAAATGGCTCTTCTTTGGCTATATTAACTCCATTTTGGTCTTTCAATAGGCATCCCTTAAAACTGGTTTGAAGCTGGGCTTGGTGGCTCAGCCTGTAATCCCGCGCCTTTTGGGAAGCTGAGGTGAGTGGATTGCCTGAGCCCATAGATTCGAGACCCACCTGGGCAACTTGGCGAGACCTCATCTCCACAATAAATCAAAAATCAGCCGGCCGTGGTAGCGCACGCCTGTAGTTCCAGCTCCTTGGAAGGCTGGGGCAGAAGGATCGTCGGAGCCCAGAGGTCGAGGCTGCGGTAGCCGGGAGCGGCCACTGCACTCCAGTCTGGGCAACAGAGTGAGACTCCAACTCAAAAAAAAAAAAAAAAAAAAAAACTGGATTGAAGGAATAAATGATCGATATTTTCCAAGCGTTCACTGGTTAAACAAGCAAACTTCAGCTATCTAGAGAAAATTGTCTAAGCAGAATATGAGGGGAGGTCCCCCAAAAACCTGGAGTTATCGTTGGAAGGGTGAGCCCTTTGTAGTACACTTGGAATTTGTTCCTCTGGATCAAACAGTTCAACCAACATTTTTATCTGGAAGTTTTGAGAAGTTGCATCACGATTTGTGGAAGAAACATCCAAGTTATGGCAAACAGGTGACTGGTTCTTCCATCATGACAATGCACCTGGCTAGTGTTCAGCAGTGTTGAGTGTTCAGCAGTTTTTGACGAAAAACAGCTTGACCCAACTCCCCCCAAGAGACTATTTTTTGTTTCCCTGGATGAAAAAAGTCCTCAAAGGGAAATGTTTTACCTATGTGGAAGAGATGAAATAAAAAATGGCAGAAGCATTAAAAGGCATCAAAATCGACAAGTTCAAAAACTGTTGTGAGTGGCGGAAAAAGTGTCTCAGTAGGTGTATTGCATCAAACGTAGAGCACTTTGAAGGTGACCGGAGTTTAAACCTGTGAGATAAATACACAATTTTTTATAAATAAATTCTGGGCTTTTTGGGTCCCCCCTGATATGTCATTCCCTGGAAGTCAGATGAAGAGTAGTGATACATCTGTCTTTGTATATTGGTTCTCCTGATATATTTTAAACCCATGTTTAGAAACAGTTTGTTCTTAAATATAGTGTAGTCCTAGGATTGTGGTATTCCCCCTTGTATTCCTGCTTATAGGAAATATTTTTTTCATAAAATTTAAAAAATATATCCATTTCAATTTCTCTACATTAATTCCAGCATTTAACCTAAGTTTAACTTAAGTTTATCTGTAGCACTTTTTTTTTTGAGTCAAGGTCTCACACCTTCTCCCAGGCTGGAATGCAGTGGTACAGTCACAGCTTACCACAGTCTCCAACTCCTAGACTTAAGTAATCCTCCTGCCTCAGCCTCCCAAGTAGCTGGGACTACAGGTGAACACCACCACACTCAGCTAATCTTTTGATTTTTTTGGGTATGTTGCCCAGGCTGGTATTGAACTCCTGGGCTCAAGCAATCCTCCCGCCTTTACCTCCCAAAGTGCTGGGATTACAAGCGTGAACCACCGCACCTGCTCTAGCTGTAGCATTTAACGTAAGTTTGGCTTTAGATTTAAAGAAGCCCATGATAACACATCCATTCATACAAGGAGAGAAAGACACTTCCTTATTTCAAAGGTGATATTCCAGAGGAAGTTCCCAGCTCTCCCACAGACAGGAGTACTTGCAGGGTTGTTCATCTGGCCTCCATGGTGTCTTACGCATCTGTGCCATCAACCCTTAAAATAGTCTCAGGTGGTCAAGACCATCTCTGGCTTATCTTTGGATATACGTCTCTGTTGCTTTTTCTGCCTTTAATGTACTGGCATCCAGGGAAGGAAAGCAAAGACACTTTAATTCTGGCTAATAATATGCACTACCAGTGAGGGAACTTTGACGTAGCATAACACTGAATAATGAATAAAGTTGAATCCTTAAGCAAAGTAGAAATGTCTAAAATCAATTGTTTTAGATTAACTGCATCGTCTCCAGAAAGATAATTTTAAAGCAGAAGAAAAACTATGAGCTGGGTGTGGTGGCTCATGCCTGTTATCCTAGCACTTTGGGAGGCCAAGATGGGCAGATTGCTTGAGCCCAGGAGTTCAAGACCAACCTAGGCAGCATAGCAAAACCTTGAAGAAGAAGAGGAGGAGGAGGATGAGGAGGAGGAGGAATAAAAAGGCTTTGAAAACAGAACTTAGAGTAGAACACAGGCCACTAAAGGCAGCAGAACTCTGTGGTCTGAGCTAACCAGGCTAATCTAAGACAGAAGATGCTGCTAAGGCAGAAATAGCAACATTCAACATTCTCCAGAAGATTATTACAGAACCTACACAACCTAACAGTCAAAATGTCCAATTTACAACCCCAAATCGTTCAACATAGGAAAAAATCATGAAAATGTGACCAGTCTCCAAAGGCTAAGGCAATTAACAGATGCCAAATCTAAGATGATCCAGGTGTCAGAATTATCAGACAAAACTTTAAAGCAGTTGTTAATACTATGTTCCATAAGGCAAACTCAAACATAAAAAAATGGAAAGAAATAACTCAGTGGCTCAGTCTGTAATCCCAGCACTTTGGGAAGCTGAGATGAGTTGATTGCCTGAGCCTGTGGGTTTGAGACCTGCCCAGGCAACTTGGTGAGACTTTGTCTCTACAATAAATCAAAAATAAGCTGGGTGTGATAGTGTGCACCTGTAGTTCAGCTACTTGGAAAGTTGAGGCAGAAGAATCACTGGAGCCCAGCAGGTCAACGCCAGGGTGACTGTGAGCATGCCACTGCACTCCAGTCTGGGTGACAGAGTGAGACTCTGACTCAAAAAAAAAAGAAGAAGAAGCTATATAAAAGAATGGAATGGAAATTCTAGAGCTGAAAAAATATAATATAATTTTTTTAAATGCTAAACAGGCTCAGAAGTTACCCAATCTGGAGAACAGAGAAAAGATTAGTGGTTGTGGTGGGAACCAGAGCCTCAGAGACCTGCAGGATAATATCAAAAGATCTAAAATTCCAGAAAGCTAGAAGAAAGAGATTAGAGCAGAAAGATATTTGAAGAAATAATGGCTGAAAACTCTCCAAATTTACTGGAAGGTGTCAATTACAGATTCAAGAAGTTCATCACTCCTCAAACAAGGTAAATTCAAAGAAAACGATGCCAAGACACATTATAAGTAAACTGCTAAAAACCAAAGGCAAAGAAAAACGTCTTGAAAGCAGTTAGCTAAACATGAAATATTACAAATCCAGGAGTAACAAATTGAATGACTGCAGATTTCTTTTTTTTTTTTTTTTGAGTTGGAGTCTCACTCTGTCACCCAGACTGGAGTGCAGTGGCCGCTCCCGGCCACCGCAGCCTCGAGA